>NW_021703784.1:77370193-77426072 GCF_005190385.1 Monodon monoceros | reverse complement strand
CGGGTTCGTGCCCCGGACCGGGAAGATGCCACATGCCGCGGAGCGGCTGGGCCCGTGAGCCATGGCCGCTGGGCCTGCGCGTCCGGAGCCTGTGCTCCGCAACGGGAGAAGCCACGACGGTGAGAGGCCCGCGTACCACAAAAAAAAAAAAAAGAAAAAGAAAAAAAGGAAAGGAAAGGAGTTCTTTGCTTTCTTCTGAGTTCCAAAGAGACTTCTGGTTTCCAGACCAGGTGTCTAGGTAGCAGTACCAAGTTAGGGCACCAACAGTGAACTTCCTCCTGTGGTTATTTCCTACCTCTTGGAATGGAATGTTTCACTTCAAGAAGGTGAGAGAAGCAACCTTTGGGTTTTCATGATGAGTTTAACATTGTGGTCCAGCTTTGACCATCCGTTTAAAGGGAGATCTGCTTTCCAGATGACCATAAATATGGAGAAGAGAAGGTTTTCTTTCTTTTTTTTTTTGTTTGTTTTTTGAGAAGGTTTTTATCTTTTTTGCCTTTTTAGAGAGTGTTTTTCTTACCATTTCTAAATTTGGGGTAAAAGGTGGTCTCCTAGGGAGCATTTTCAAAAGTGTTTGAAGTTTGCATTTTATTTTGGAGGAAGGTTGGAGGCCTGCCTATGTATGACAGGCACATGGCTCCAACAACCACACTGCTCGCAAGGATAAGGGCCATCCTTTTGGATCATTCATTTGACATTGATCTTGCATCTGTATTCAGGTCTGTACCCTTTAAGTTTGCTCCATATATGTTTCCCTAATTTCCCTGTTAAGGCTTCTAGAATTTGCAGTATATTCAATTGCAGACGACCACATATGGAGTCATTTAACCACATGTCTTAATCTTCAAAGTCTTTCTTTGTCAGCCTGCTCTTGTGTTCTGTTTACATTTAGATTCCATCTTTTGGGAGTTTTCTTTCCTCCCCACCATCTAAGTGTCTCAGAGACTTTTGGGAATGGGTCTCGTTCTCCTTCTGTGTTTGGCCATGGTCACCCCTCAGGCTTGGTGTTGTGCTTTTACAAAGGTTGTTTATAGGGTTGCCCTTTAGAGTTTATAGAGCCCTTTTCTACGTGTTGGTGACCCTTGGCATGATGCTGTGACAGGCAGGGTGAGAACTCTAATCCTCCTTCTGTCACAGAGCTGACGCAGCAGAGTCCTTGAAACGGCTCACCCATGAAGGTTCACCGACGAATTTGCCCAATTTGTTGGTAAAAAAATGGCCAGTTCTCAGCCATTTTATAAGGTCAACTTAATAGCAGGTGGGAAAGGCGGACCAGAACTCAGGTCTTCAGTCCCCAGCCCCAGAGACAGTCCTTTATATCCAAGTGTCCCACATTAGGTTGGTTTCCAGAGAAATGTCCCAGAAATTGAGATGGTTCCCCCAAAGACTTTTGGTTTTAGTCACCACCAGGACCTAGAACTGGTTAAATCTCTTGAGTGTCTGTTGCATCAGAGCAGTGTGGGAGATTCTTTGGTGCCAAAAGCAAAGCCACTAGGTTAAACATTTTTTAATTGGTTATTTTTAATGTAAGTTTTTGATAATTTATTTACATGATTCAAAAATCAAAATAGTATTAGAAAGTCTGTGTTGAGCTCAACACCACTAATCATTAGAGAAATGCAAATCAAAACCACAATTAGGTATCACCTCACACCGGTCAGAATGGCCATGATCAAAAAATCTACAGACAGTAAATGCTGGAGAGGGTGTGGAGAAACGGGGGCCCTCCTGCACTGTTGGTGGGAATGTAAATTGATACAGGCACTATGGAGAACAGTATGGAGGTTCCTTAAAAAATGAAAAATAGAACTGCTGTATGACCCAGAAATCCCACTACAGGGCATATACCCTGAGAAAACCATAATTCAGAAAGAGACATGTACCACAGTGTTCATTGTAGCACTATTTACAATAACCAGGACATGGAAGCAACCTAAGTGTCCATCGACAGATGAATAGGTAAAGAAGGTGTGGCACGTATATAAAATGGAATATTACTCAGCCATAAAAAGGAACAAAATTGAGTTATTTGTAATGAGGTGGATAGACCTAGGGTGTGTCATACAGAGTGAAGTTAAGTCAGAAAGAAAAACTAATACCATATGCTAATGCACATATATGGAATCTAAAAAAAAACGGTACTGATGAACCTAGTGACAGGGCAGGAATAAAGATGCAGACATAGAGAACAGACTTGAGGACACAGAGGGGGGAGGGAAAGCTGGGACGAAGTGAGAGAGTAGCATTGACGTATATACACCAGCAAATGTAAAATAGATAGCTAGTGGGAAGCAGCGGTATAGCACAGGGAGATCAGCTTTATGCTTTGTGACCACCTAGAGGGGTGGGATAGGGAGGGTGGGAGGGAGCCTTAAGAGGGAGGAGATATGGGGATACATGTACACATAGAGCTGATTCACTTTGTTGTACAGCAGAAACTAACACCACTGTAAAGCAATTATACTCCGACAAAGATATATATTAAAAAAAAGAGGCTACATTGAGAATTCCTGCCCCACCTGTGCCATGCCCACCTGTATCCCCACCCGACACATACCATCTGTGGGTGGTCGTTTGTATTCGTCTCATGTGAATGCAGTGTGTTTTATGAAAATACAGTAAATGTGACTATTATTATATTCCCCCAGTTTTAAAAGATAGTATGTATATGTATACATCTGCTGATTTGTATCTTGCTTTTATCACTTACCAATATATTTCAGAGAGCTTTCCATTTCAGTGTATGGGAGCTAACTTGTTTACAGTTGCACAAATTCATTGTAAGTATGCACTATAGTTTATATACTTTCCTTTAGCTAGAAATGGGACTCCTTCTAGTATTTTTGCTATTCTATGCCTTGTTGCAATTAATAACCTTGTGTATGCATCATTTTGTACGTATGCACCTACCTATTGCTGTACATTTATTCTCAGAAGTGGAATTGCTGGATTAGCAGGAAAATTCATTTAAAATTTTGATAGGTATTGCCTTATTGTCCTGCAAAAAGGTCTTGAACTGTTTGTACACCCACCATCAGTACATGAGAATGCCTGTTTCACTACAGCCTCACCAACAGAGTGCATGTCAGTCTGAAAGATGAGAAACGGGAGGCGACCTTCTAAGTGAGGTCTCAGTCTCTTCCGTGTCCCCTGGTTTGCAGTGGGAATACTGCCCAGTTCCGAGAGCTGGTGCAGGCATCAGTTCCAATGGAAATAATGCCTCACCATGGCGTGGGCTTACGCCAGCTCTAGTGACACACATGGAATGGACCCACATTGCCACTTGCAGAATTTCCTGCAGTGGAAAGTTGAGCATGCATTCATTATTCACCCAGCTAGCAATACTGGGCCTAAAGAGCACAACAGTGTTTACTGGAATAGAAAAGGAAATTGTTCCACTGCAGCGCCCTGCGTACCAGGCTTTCAATGCTTGTTTCCCAGCTGCTAACCTTATTTCTAGGGACTGAGTTCAAGAGAGAGATCCCGAATCACAGAGGAAGTCTTGCTACATTTGGAGCTTTCATACCCAAGGGGGTGCTCTTTTGAGAAATAATTTTGCACTTACCCCAAGATTTGTAATTGAATAATTAGTGCTTTATAAGGTAAAGTAAAACTATGGGATACAATGTTGCAATATTGCTAGACTTCCCCATTAAAGTTGTCGGGTACTTTCCTGCATGTTACAAATAGGGCATCCTGTGAGAACATAAGATTTATAGCCTAGATAACATCTCCACATGTTGAAGACCATATATTACACATCATCCTCGCACGACTCTGCCATTCCCACTGGTAAGATTGATTCTCCGTCTTATTCTTCTCTGAGGACAGTGTGCTCCGTTCAGAAAAAACTCACTTTAATTCCACTTCACAGAGAAGCGTGCTAAGTGAGCCTGGCCGAATGGTCATTCAATCCAAACGAACATTCTTCTCTTTCATAGAATTTTTGAAGGGGCCACTTAAAAGAGGAAAGCCAGGGCTTCCCTGGTGGCGCAGTGGTTGAGAGTACGCCTGCCGATGCAGGGGACACGGGTTCGTGCCCCGGTCCGGGAAGATCCCACATGCCGCAGAGCGGTTAGGCCCGTGAGCCATGGCCGCTGAGCCTGCGCGTCCAGAGCCTGTGCTCCGCAACAGGAGAGGCCACAACGGTGAGAGGCCCACGTACTGCAAAAAAAAAAAAAAAGAAAAAAAAAGGGGGAAAGCCACTCCTCTCTCCTATGTGGACTAGTTGCACTTGGGGAGTTAATTGATGACTGTATCTGCCCTACACAAGAAACACAAAATAATTCCTGGGCATAAGGGTGGACTGCCAGAAGCCAGCTGACACACCACTGACAAATGCAGGCACACATTTTCTTTTGTTAATACCTGTCAAGGCTTCACAACAGGCATTTCCAGTTTTGTTGTCAGGCTCCTCGCAGCTGCTTGAAGGCTGCTCTCTGCCGAGGGCTGACTGAGGCCAGAAGCGTGGTGTTCTTTTATGCTATCATCTAACCCACCACACACGTTCAGGATGCCCTCCCAGGGATATGTTCCACATCAGCTCCGTGTAGCTGTGGGGTCCATTGTGCCTTAGCCGTCCACGCGGAGGGCCTCTGGGTATCAGCTTGGTGGCAGAGAACATGCGTGAGATCTGAGCTCCATCACCCTTGTTCCTTTGGCTTTTTTGACTCAGTGGCTTCTATTTGCACAGTCCGCTGCTCTGTCCATGCTGGGCCACCTGTTCTCCTGTCTTTGTGGTCCTAACTAGGTGTCTGAACTGCTCCCCAGGAATATATTTGACACTGTCTTGCCATACTTTTCACTCCCATCTCAGCCCCTCAGCTCTTTTCTTGAGTAACAGGACAAACCTCGTGGGTCAGAAGTGGGGTAACCTAGGCTACCAGGCTCCAGACTTTGAGGGGATTAGGTTGAGATACTGAAAAGAAAGGTTTTTATGTCAGAAGTGGTTTTGGGGTTGTTTTTCTTTTTTAAGACACATGGGCACTTGGATCTTGATGAAATTACAGTAAGTCCCCTGCGTACTGAAGAGTTCTGTTCTGAGAGTGCGTTCCTAAGTCCAATTTGTTCGTAAGTCCAACAAAGTTAGCCTAGGTACCCAACGAACACAACCGGCTATCGAGTACTGTACTGTAATAGGTTTTAATACTTTTTACTCAAATAATACATAGAAAACAAACACAAAAAATAAAACATTTTTAACCTTCCAGCACAGTACCTTGAAAAGTACAGCAGTCCAGTACAACAGCTGGCATACAGGGGCTGGCATCGACTGAAGAGGGTGAAGAGGCAAGAAGAGAGTTACTGACTGGAGGAGGGAGAAGAGGTGGGAGATGGTAGAGCTGAGGGATCCGCAGCAATAGGAGACGGAGGGCAAGCTGCAATTTCACTCACGCCTGACGTTGATGGCACAGGTTCTGGTTCCTCGCTGGATTCAATTCTATCTACCCTCTTGAAAAAACGATCCAGTGATGTCTGGGTAGTAGCTCTTTTTTTCTCATGATAGATGACACGGTAGCACCGGATTGCATTCTGAACGGGCTGCTGCAACCTTCGTGTACTGTTCTACGTTCGGGTCCTGTGCCTCAAAAGCTAACAGTGCCTTCTCAGATAAAGAAAATCCCCTTGCCATTTCCTGAGGCATGAATCTCTTTGGTTCTTCAGTTACTTCTTCTTCTTCTTGTCTCTCTTCGTCCTTTCTCTGGGCCTCCAATTCCATCAGGTCTTCATTAGTAAGTGCCTCGTGTTGCACAGCAACAGTCCTGTAAAGTACACCCACTTGTAGAGGGTGCGTGCACGTGACAATGTACGCCAGACATATCAACTAACTTATGTGATTGGACATGTGAATGCACGTTTGCACCTTTGAAAGTTCGCAACTTGAAGGTTCATATGTAGGGGACTTACTGCATTCTTACTCAAGTGGAGTTGACACATATATTTGGCAGTTATAGTTCCTGGTCTGAAAAGCATGTGGTTTTGTTCCAGTGCCCGAAGAAATCTTCTCAGGGGAAAATGTCCTGCCATTTCAAACAAATTACCTTTCTGCAAAGTTTTGACACTCTGCCCTATTAAGTATGCATGTATGGTTGGTACCTTGAGGGAATAATTCAATATTGGGAAGAGGGTAGTGAAGAAGAAACATTAAGATTACGTTCAACCTCTGTGGAATTAGCGTGTAAACAAACTACTTATCAGGAATGATCACATGCGGCTTTGCTTAAATAAATAAGAAGTTGGTGGAATAGACCTCCCTCAAAATATGACACCACATTCACATCTGACCCCATATGGAAAGAAGCATGCAAGCTAGCCCAGGTTCAAATTTCCATTTCCACCACATGCCAGGCATATGGTCTTAGGCAATTTACAAAATCTCTGAGCCTCAGTTTTCTCAGCTGTAAACTGTCAATAATTAGATTATTTACCTCACAGCTAGTAAATGTTAGCTGTTATTTTAAATCACTTTTTAATATGAAGAGAAGTTTGATATTACTTATTTAACCAGCTCCCTAGAGCGTCTTCTAAAACTCACCCCCCCATATACACCACTACCAATACTGTATTTATTTATGGTACTATGTAGAAACACAGCCCTCATCCCCTTGTTTAGATTAAATGTTTTGATGTTAGAGTTTGCATGACTTCTGTAGGAATCAATGTTGAGTGAAAAGGGTTGGAGACAAACAAACGTTCTCACAGTCCTGATACTCACGAAACCACAGAATTGAATGTTTCCGTATAGGTACATTCTATGATGTAGATATTTTCTGACCAGCCATATGGATCTTTTGTCATCTGAGATGTTTTTTTTCCTTGTATTTTATAGTAGCTCTGGAGCACAGCCAGTTTCTGGAATAGGGTCCACCTGGCTCATTATGTACAGGGCCCAGACACCGGCTTCCTTGTGCTGTTCAGATGAACGGTGACCCACAGAAGAGTTGAGGGCTGGGGTGGGGCAGTGGGCGGGGGAACGCAATTAGTTTTGCTCCTGCACTAAGCTACAAATAATGAGCACTTTCCTGTGTTTTACAATAAGCAATTAAAAGAACTTATAGAGTTGGATGCAAAAATAACCTGAAGGACAACTCGATGTGTGGAACCCCCAGTTTTCTCCACGTGTGGAGAAGGTTAATCCTAGAGAACGTGCAGAACACTGCGTTGCTACAGAAGGGGTTGCGTGTCCACACATGTTTGGCCTCTACCCACACGCTTCTGTATGGTATGACTGTGCATCCCAGAAGAAGGGCTGTGGTGTGTGCATTTGTGCTTCAGTGGAATTTAACAGACCGATTCCTGAAAATGGTCTCATAAAGGTGAGCAACAGAGCTGCTAGCCTTCTCTTGCTAATTTTATCTTTCCCCTAGTATTTCTTGGTAGTAGCTTTTAAAGGAATGTTATTCTTTTGATTCTAGAGGCAACTTATCCTCCGTTCAGGTTCTTCGCCCACCCGTTTTCACCTCTGTTGCTTTTTTAAAAATTAAAGTTGTGTGTTACTTCTGAGGATAGGGTCTAATCTAGAGAGAGGTCTCTTCATCAGGTGAGAATTACCCATCCCATTCTCTTTGTACCCCCTTCTGACTTAATGACATTGAAGTCTTCCGGTTTGGACCTAAGATGGGTCTAATTATGTACAGATATTCTTTCTTTATGGAAATTGCTCAGATAACTAACTAACCACAGGCATACATTGGCTATGGAAATTTTCAGGAGCACCATCTGTGGAAACACTGAGAAAGGTATACCTCTACCACAGCTTTGGGGTCCATTAAGAGTGTGTTTGTATGGGGACGGTGTCTGGTGGGTGTTGGCTCACAGCTGTCAGAATCCCCATGGCACCTCCTGGCAGGAACTCAAGAGTGTCCAGCAGCACTCTGAAAGCAACCTGTCGATTTGACATTGCCGGTTCTGAAAAAAGAGACTGAAATAGGACAGACGGGTCTTAACTTTCTTCCTTTGCCTTTTTTTTTTTTTTCCGATTGTAATTGTTCTGGCATATTCCCAGTCTCCACATTGTGGCCGACTTCTTAAAGGTGGATTTTCTTTATCCTCTGGTTTGAATTAGTGCATGTTCTCCCCTTAGGGACAAAGAATGCAGTTGTGTCACCCTTGCATTTTTTTTAGACAGAGCATGCTCCTTCCTGGATCCAGGAACTTGGAAGACCATGTTCTACTGTGCTTTCACAACAGCCCCGGTCAGTAGGTGCACCTTGTTTGTGATTTGGAGAGGCAGTCCCTTAGCTTTGTTGACATCTGTACTGGGTGGGGCTCAAGGTGGATACTGCCTGGGAAAATAGGGTTTTGTGGCATCTCAGCCTCGTCTCACCCACCCATTTGCCAACGATGTAACAGCCACGATATCAGGGTTCCCAGTGTGAGTCACTTGCATTTGTACTGGTGAACTTGGTGACTTCTTGGGGTTTGGAAACTAGCCATCTTTTTTAGTCCTTTGTAAAAAGCCTAAAGAGTGGACCAGTCTCTAGCAGTTCTGTTTATGAAATTACCCTACCCCATCGACTCCCTGATAATGTTGTTCAACTCAAAGTTTTTACTTTTCTTTGGAAATCTAACATTTTTTAAAAACCATTTTGGGTGCTTCAGTCTTGAAGCAAATGATCCCAGATGTTAGAACTCAACTGAGAAATCGGGTTGCTGCTGGGTACCTTATTGAAATAGAGACAGATTTGGGTTGGAGAGGGGATTTTGATGCTTGGTACGTACCCTAATATACTTTAGGGTTTGGTTGTTTGCTTCTGTTGTTGTTTTTTGTTTGTTTTATTTTGGTTTTAGTTTTGGTTTTGTTTCTTTTGGCCGTGCCGGCGGGCTTGCAGGATCTTAGTTTCCCGAGACCAGGGATCGAATCCGGGTCCTCAGCAGTGAAAGCGTGGAGTCCTAACCACTGGACCACCAGGGAATTTCCCCATTGCTGTTTTATTTTGTGAGTTTTTTGTTTTCTCTTTTAATTTCATAGTACTTGGTAGGAGGTAGCTCGATCTGTTAGTTTTAGGACAAGCATAGAAATAAGAAATCTCCATTAAGTGGGTGAGTCAGTTCTTTCTGCCTCTGTTTCACCCTTTCACAACAGAAAGAACTCGGGAGGATCAGAGACATCCGGCTGAAAGTAATATTAATGTGCCTGGAAATCTACCAGCTGCTCTAACTGATCACGTCATTTCCAGTATCATTCTGGTCGAGTGAGTGATGTTAGGGTTCTAATGATCAGGGAGGCCAGTTATGCTTCTACTTGCCTTGTAGCATTGAGATAAAATTTAGTGGAAGTCCAGATTTAGATCAGTAGTACTCTATAAATTCTCATTCAGCCTGTCACATTTATAGGTATCCTGCACTTTATGGTATGAACACAACAGTGGAAAAGCCAGTTGACATAAAGGGAACCCAGATTTTACTTAACATTTCAAAAGCAGAACGATTTTGCCGCATAATAAATGTCCCAATAAAACAAGTTGAACCAAGGAGGTTACTTAAGTTGATGTTAACCCTGCCGTTTCCGTGTCTTAACTGGACACCGCTTTTTAATTGAATGTTAACCGCCATTTGGTTTTATCACTTAGTCCGGTGCTTCTGAACTTTAATAAGTATATGAATCACCTTGAAGTTTATGAGTCTTGTTGAAATGCAGATTCTGATTGAGTGGATGCTGTGATGGTTTGGAGGAGGGGAAGCTGAGATTCTGCTTTTCTTATTAGCTCCCAGGTTTTGCTAATGCTACTGGCCCATGGATCCCACTTTGAGAAGCAAGGCTTCATTTAATTTCCATCCATGGACACTTATCCCATACCTGCATTTCCTAAAACTTGTTTCAGGCTCCACATGTTTCTCCTTTTGTTGTAGTATTCTTAGTAACAAATTGGAATTGCATTAATACACTTAATTTATAGATGTAACACTCAAAAAATTATCTCAAGTTGGAGATTTAGGTTGCATGAAATGAATTTTGTACTTAAAGTTTTTCTATAAATTCAAAGTCCATATGTTTAAATGTAACTTAAATGCCTGTGTTACAATGATGTTTATATCTCCTTATTTACTATTTCCAGAGTCATTTTCCCTTTACGGGAAATTTTTCCCCATGATTTCACAGGACTTGTAGAGATCAACACCTAACATTAAATGTGATGGATACTTGATAATTTTTTCAGGCCCTTCCTTACGCAGTGGGTCACTGAAACTTCACAGAACCAGGTAGACAGTGTCTTCTTAATTAATGTTACTGTCTACCCTGTGTGGAAATTTAATAAATAATACCTTGCTTTTTGGCAATTTAATAGTCAGAACATTGTTAAATATGAACTTTAGTTCATTACGACAAATTCCACCTGAAATTCTAAACAAAACAGAATCCTAATTAAAGAGGTTAGGTTTTTTAATTGAATGTTAACTGCCATTTCGTTCTTGTAATCTAACAACTGGCAGTTTAAAACAATACTTTAAAAAGCATTTCTAGACAGTCTCCTTATTTGATGGGCAAGTGACCTGTGTATGCTTGAGACCTCTTTAGGAGGGACTAGAGACGTACACTGTTGGGGCAGTATTTCTCTGTGTAGAGGAGGTGGAGGAAGGGGGCAGAGCATGGATAAATGGATAAGACTGCCAGCTCTGGGTGCCTCTGGCTTTCTGGGATGCTGCCTTGGTTCCCGTAGAACAGCAGGTTTCCCAGAGCAGTAATGATGGAAGCACTTGTAGACCTTTGCATGGTGGCAGCTGTGCCTGGGGTTGGACTGCCAGGTGGAGTGTGTTCTTTGCCCAGGCCTGGTGCTTGTGCCAGGCATTCCCTATCTCTTATTCCAAAATTCATTCCATCATTATAGCTCACTTTAAGACTTACTGCTCTTACTTTCATTGCACCTCCCTAAATACTAGGCAAATATTACCAGTACAGAGGGGAACTGAGTCATTTAACGTGTGTGGGAACCTAGTTTGTGCAAGGTACTGTACAAATTGTGGTAATTCAGAGAATGCCCAATCCCTCTCCTAATGGAGATTACGGTCTGGTTTTACTCCTGGATAAGGTAGGTCTCCAACCAATAGAAAAAATCCTTTTTCAGAAATGTGGGGGGGGGGAATAGAAGGAGTGAATAGAGGGCCAGAGCTATAGGGCTTTCTATCAAAGATGTATGTAATTTTGTCTATCAAATTTATGATTCAGGGCAATACACCTTTTTTTTCATGGTACTTGCATGTATGTGTCACTCCAGGTTTGAACTAAGAACCAGCAATTTCTCTGGCGTTCTTAGGCTAAGTAAGGTCTCCAAGTGTCACTCAACACCATGAGCGTGCTCAGGGATCAGAGAGCAGCATGAAGGACTGTTTTATAAGAAGTGTAATCAGGTCCTCTGGGACATAAACTACGTTATGGTTAAAAACTACATCTTGAAAGGAACCTCCTTCGAAGCTTTGGAACATATGCATTGTCAGGTATCATTTACTAAAACATTTATTAGTTTCAGTTGAGTGGGCATTCAGGTGAGTAGGCGAGCATCTGTAATGATCATGAGCTTTTCTTCCCTCCGTTGTGTTTGTGGATTCCAACTACCCATTATTTTCTTTGAGGGATGTGAGGTGTTTCTCTTTTAAGTCTTCTTGGCTGAACAATATATACCTAATGGGAAAACAATACAGAAGTAATGCAAAGAGATGGAAGAAACTAGTCCCTGTAGGTGAAGGCCTAGTTTTCCTTTGGAATCTGAGGTTCTGACCTCAGTTGATTAAAAACTTTGGTCCTCTTTCCTCCTGTATGACATGGGGATAATTATAGTTACCTGCACCTCTAGGGTCCTATGAGTCTTAATTACTTAATATTTGCAAAGCGTTTGGAGATCTTTGAATGAAAAGTGCTGAGCTGAGCAGTAGGATCCACGTTCAGTGTAATCATAATTGGAATGAGAGTTTATATGCCCGCCTTCCCTCCACCTCCCTCCGCTCTGTTCCTTTGGCCCAGACAGACATGGCTCATGGTTACCACCCAGCTCTGCACACTCCTCTCTAAACCCTTTGCTTTTGGCAACTTAATTAAGCCTAAAAATACATACATACATACATACATACATAGAATAAGTTAAAAATTATGTCCAGGCCCCTTAACCCCAACTCCACACTGACGTAACTCCTTAGTATTTACTTTCAAATCTCAACAGCCGCTAAGAATAAAATCAATTAATTGACTTGTCTCTTCCAGTGTATCATTCTTTCAGGTTCTCCTACACATTGTGATAAACTGGGCTTCTTGAAGCATTCCTCCCACTCAGAAACTCTCGTTGATTCTTCCGTGCTTGTACAGCAGGGTCCAGACTCTTCAGCATCACCCTCAGAGCCTTTCAAAACTTAACAATCATTCACTCTTATTCCTCACTACTCTAGAACTCTTCTGTCCAGAAATGTACTCCGTGCCTTTAACCAAGCTGCCGTCCGTCCACTGGGGTCTTTTCTGGATACATTAAAATCCTTTCTATCCTTTGCTATGGTCTTCACAAAGCATTCTTCTTTCTCTAAGTGGAAGTAGCCTCTTTCTCTTTATAGAATTGTACCTATACTTTTCTGGGTCATTTCTACCTTTATATTTTAGTTACTTTACATATATGTCCTACCTCCCTCCTAGACTGGAAGGCTTGAAAACAGATCCATGTCTGATGAATGAACAACCAAAACTAAGCCTAGACTTGCAAGATTTCATTAAATTGGGCTCTTAATAGATTTTTGCATCAGGTATGTTAGGAATTAAATATTAATTGATAATTTTGCCAACATTAGCATTATCCCTGTTGCTTATAGGACTGTCTAACACGAGCAACTATATCTTTAAACTGTGTTTCCTTTGACTACATGCTCATAGACAAAACCCAAAGGGACTGGGAAAAAACAAAGCCTTGTATTTTTCCGCCTGTATGCCCAAATTACCATATTATTGTTTGGTTCCCCTTGTTAGCTCTGGCCATGGAAACTTGGCTCTAACATACCTAAATTTTTGCAAAGCTTTCTTTTAGAGGAGGACTGAATTGTCTGAAATTCCATCTGCTGAAGCAATCAAGCCATAAAGTTGAAGGGTCTTGAAGGTCAGAATATCATCTTAATGGTGCTGCCTTTAGAAACTTGGGCTCTAAGATACACACAACTGCAGAAAACTGTGTCCATACTTTATAAGCTTCTTCTTTGACCACCGTTCATAGCATCACTTCTCTCCTCCCTGTGGTTAACTATTTTAAATTAAAAAAATATATATTTAGAACATGGCCTGATGGTAAAAATGTGGACAGTGAGATGGGGAACCTTTTAGCTTTATGATATCTGAACAGTAATTGTCTCATCTGTACAATGTGGATAATAATACTTGTCCTATCTCCTTGTGGCAATCAAATTAGATGATGCTTGTGAATGTTCTGCAGTCTTTTAGACAAATATAAGTTATTACTACAGCCTGCTGTCATGGATATTCATTTGGTTGAATGTTTAAGACTTGTGAGTCATGCTTAAAAGTAAACCTTATTTCTATTTCGTTGATTTTCTTTTTAGCTCTGTGCACTATATTTAATTTTTTGAGAATGGGGCTAAAAACAACCTTCCTAGCATTTTATACATGTGGTTGAGTTGATTGTTGTAAGGCTTGGAACAGAATTAACAGCAGTGAATTTTGTAATGTATAAATAGATATATAGACTAACAAGCTACTTAGCAATTTTGCATAGCCTCTTTATCTCTTGTGTAACACTCACCTGAAGAAACTGTCATATAAGAAAATTGTCATGGAGGTTCTTAACCTTTCATGATTTCCTAACACAGTGTATAAAATTACTCATTGAAGAGGTAAATAGGACAAAGAACATTAAAAGACTGAAAGTTCCAAATTTTGCTATAATTATTATTACTGCCCCCTTTCCAAGTCTTCTATTAGAAACAGAGCAACAAAGGAAGTAGTAGGGGCAGTTAGTGTGTTGTAGTGTTACTTGCTTTTAAAAAATTATTACTCAAGGTAAGTTATACCCTATTAGAGAAACTCAAGAGATTCCTCATGGCTGATAATTGCCATCTATCAAATACTTTAGAGCTTGTAATTTGGGTTTAGTACAGCCTGTACTTGACCTAATAATTTCAGTGAGTTCACTGGTGCTTGCCATGTGGAAAGGCTTCCTGTGAAAATGATATCAGCACTGTTTTCTCATCGTTTAATAAACCCATCAGTAAGTTTTGACCGAGTCTGCTACTACATTATTCTGTGTTAAGCGTTATGGGGGAGTCACCCATGATCCAGAGAGCTTATCATCCAACTGAAGACTGACCATAATTAGCAAGCACTGTTACCAATTAACCAGTGAGTAGGGAATGAAGTACTAAATGAGATGTTATGTGGAATTTTAGAGGCGAAGGAGGGCAGTGTGCGCTGGAGTAGTTTAAAGAAGGTGGCATGTGTGATTTGATGGTTGAACTGGGTCATGAAGGATAAGCAAGATTTAGTCAGATAGAGAAAAGAGAATTTTCCAGAGGTAAGGAACAAGTCGCTTACGGGCACTGATATATTTGGGGCTCCAAGGACTCTGGCCTGCTCAGAGGAGAGGTGATGAAGCACTGAGTTGACATGAGAAAGTTAGCTAAGTAAGGTGACGCCAGATTTTGGAGGGTGTTGAATATCGGGTAAAAGAGGAATAAAAAAGTCATTGCAAGTCTTTGTATAGGAGCATAAGATGAGAGGTTAGTCAGGTCATCAGAGTTAAATGGAGCAGAAAGGATGTCATGTACATTGGGCGGGGGGGCGCGGGGAGGTGGGCAGCGCTGGGGGCATTATAGTCAAAATGAGATGGCAAGGGCTGAGCCGAGACAGTGGCAGTGGAATGGAGAAACAGGATGGACAGGAGAAGTATTTTAAAGGAAAAATGAGCAGGACTTCTTCACTGACTGGATTTAAAAGCTCTACAAGAAATACATTGGCAGAATTGATTCCAAGATTTCTATCCTGCAGCCTGGGTGGTCCAAAGTATCAAGAAACCATTGTCAAGGGTAAGCTGTGACAAAGCGAGAGAGTAGCATGGACATATATACACTACCAAACGGAAAGTGGATAGCTAGTGGGAAGCAGCCGCATAGCACAGGGAGATCAGCTCGGTGCTTTGTGACCGCCTGGAGGGGTGGGATAGGGAGGGTGGGAGGGAGGGAGACGCAAGAGGGAAGAGAGATGGGAACATACGTATATGTATAACTGATGCACTTTGTTATAAAGCAGAAACTAACACACCATTGTAAAGTAATTATACTCCAATAAAGATGTAAAAAGAAAAAGAAACCATTGTCAGAAACAGAAAAGTTAGGAAGTGACATTGTTCCAACAAAAAGTATTGGCCTTATAAGCCAGTAGGCAGTTAGCACTGTAGAAGGTCACTCAGTTGGGTGGGGCCGTGGCTTGGGGTTGGGCTTTACCACCAGGTAGTTTAATTACTGAATGTCTGCAGATGTTCTGCTTTGAGGCATGCCCATGTTTGGGCTTCAGGATGAAAGCCAAGTAATATTTACTCAGATGCCATTTGTTCCTTTGAAAAATTTGCTTGTGGAACTGATGAGAAAACGATACTTAAAGTGCTAACTACTTTTATAACCGAAAAGTTATTCATAGAAAGATAAATGCGACAAGTGAAAAGCAGTAACTTTACAGGGTCAACTTCTTTAAGTCCAAGTATAGAAAAAAGGATCATTAAAAGACTCATTACTATGATAATGATAATAAAATAATTTTCCAGCTCTGTAGTTTAAGAGGCCTCAGTACCTTGGGCCATTTTAAGCAGTGAGTGTGGGCACTTAGTAAATACTAAACTTTTTCATTAATTCTAACATGCACATTTTCTTATTCATCTTTTTAACATCTCTGAAATTGGGTTGTGTCTTACCGTTGATGTCATTTTATTGTCGTTGGCTCTGTAGCAGTTGCAGCATAGTTGTCATTGCCTTAACCAATTTATTTTGCTTAATTTTCTTTTTTACATATGCACAGAAGTTATCTATGATAAAATGTGTCTAAATAAGTCTAAAAGAACTCTCTTCCATTCTAAGTGATAAAGAAAGCAGTAGTTTAACTGGCTGCGTTTTTTGTATCCTAGTGGTACCTAAAATGGTGTACTTTAGAAGGATAGTATCTTAGATTTCATGAAGTATGGTATTAAAAGATAGCTAATCACAGCAAATGTCTACCAGTGTGATAGAGGGGAGGAGTAAAATATTCTAAATTTGCCTTTTTTCATCGGCCTGCATTTGAGGTGCCCCTTGGGTTGTTTTAATTTGGACCGGAAACACTAGGAGAAAGGATTTTCATTCAGTGGTATAAATACAGCTGCCAGGAATAGAAATCTCCTTGGAAGATCCATTTCTTTGACGGTGTGGAATCCAGAACCTTCACAAAAGTTCAGGTATTAGCAGACTGGATATCTGTGTTTTATTCAAACCAGTGTGTCCTCCTAATCTGAGACTGTGTACTCCAAGCAGTTCTGAGCATGCTTGCTACTCATGCAGAAGCAAGAGTGAATCTGCAAGGAAGTTGGTTGGTGTTTGGGGACGGTAATGAAGTCTTGTAGCAGTAGAAAATGTGATCTCTGATAAAAGTGGAGGATGGAAACATTGGGTTCTCGCTCCCAGAGTTTCAGCTCTCTCTGCAGTATGACCTACTGACTGGAGGAGGTAGGTTACCTTCCTGGCAAGTGACACCTCATGGGCAGAAAAGCAGTCCCCTTTCCTACCGACTGGCACAGCGTAACAGCTGTGGCACGTGCGTGTCTTTTTGTAAGCCCTTGCTCCAGAACTCAGAAGTAGGAATAAAGTTAGAGTGTTGGGCTCGGGCGGGGGAATGCTTCTCATTGCTACTCAGGGACGCGATGCCTCAGGTAAGTGATCCTCAAGTCCTTCACCATCCGACGGGAACCTTGTGTCTGTAGGTATGTTTTCACCTCGCTCTTCACTCATTCTAATTGGCTAACCAGAGCATGCTTGTAGATGGAGAGCCAAATTTAGAGTATAGCTACTCTCTGGCAAACAGGAAAAGATTAATTTTGTAGTGTGCTGTTAAGGGACTTCCCAGAAACCTTCAAAAGCCCAGAAAGAAGCGCCAGCTCAGCTGCCTGTACCAAAATGTGCACAATGCCACCCGGCTTTTTAAAGGTACGATCGACTCAGAGCTCGCGCACACACGTGCACACAGGTCACATTCCAATAAAAAGAGAGGCTGAACTCTCTTAGATGAGTCTGCACAAGAGCCAGAAAAGCCGAGGGGTGAGGGGCTGAGGGAGTTAGTGGAGATACACGTCGATGCGCATGTGGCAGGCACTTGAAATTGCCTTCGAGCTTTTTGATGCCGCCTTCTTCAGTTCTCTCTTTTTTCCGGTACGCGGGCCTCTCACTGTTGTGGCCTCTCCCGTTGCAGAGCACAGGCTCCGGATGCGCGGGCTTAGCGGCCATGGCCCGCGGGCCCAGCCGCTCCGCAGCACGTGGGATCTTCCCGGACCGGGGCACGAACCCGTGTCCCCTGCATCGGCAGGCGGACTCTCAACCACTGCGCCACCAGGGAAACCCCAGTTCTCTCTTAAGCAGACACGTTGCTTTCATGATATCAGCCCCAGGCAGAGATGCGTCATTAAAATCAACGTGTAGAGAATGATTTCTGTTTGGGAACGAGCAAAGCTTATTTTCGTTACGACCACCCAAGGTGTAGTAGAAAAACATTGAAGCTGGACTTGGGAGCCCCGAGTTCTAATAGAAACTTTCTTCGTGACGGGAGGCAAGTCCTCCACGGCCTTTGGTTTTCTTATCGGTAGAACTGGGCGATCTGACGAAATGATATTTCTCCTTTGTTTTTCATTGTTTGTTGGTTGGTTTTTGGCCGCACCGCATGGCTTGCCGGATCTCAGTTCCCTGACCAGGGATCACACCCGGGCCAGAGAGGTGAAAGTGCTGAATCCTAACCGCTAGACCACCAAGGAACTCCCTCCTATCTTCTAATGGATTATCTCCATGGGAGGAAAGAGTCAACGGGGAGCCTCCTTGTAGCTCCCTGACTTGTTTTGTTGTTCATGCCTGGATAGCCCCTAGCTAGAAGGGCCCCCTCAGACCCCAGAAGCCACTACTGGTCCTGTCACACGTTCCTGCCATAGGGCCACGTTGCTGGCTTGAGGGAAAAAAAAGATTACTATTACCCTCGCCGTTGTTGCTTGGTAACATTTCTGCTGTTGTGTTTCCTGTGACAGCCCGAGCAGAGATCATTAAAAATTAAACTTACAAAGCTGCTCAAGTAGGAGGAAAGAGGCAAACTCGAAGCCACAGTTTCTTTTCACTTGCTCAGGAGCCACCTAATCTCGGGTTTACATGCTACACCTTGGGGCCGAGGCTGCACAGCTCTGGTTTATATTAAGGCCCATCGAGCACACTACTGACATTAACCTGTGTCTGGTGCAGCTGGAGTTTATCACCAATACAGCAGAAACCTTGACCCTGCAGAATGGCCTGGAATTACAATCAGATGGCTGCTTTGTATCCCAGCAAAAGAAAGCCCTAAACAGTCTTGTGTCCTGTTTCTGCTTTCTCCCTACAGTTCCACCAGGTGAGAAGAGTGATGACCATCCTTTTCCTTACTATGGTTATTTCATACTTCAGTTGCATGAAGGCTGCCCCCATGAAAGAAGCCAACGTCCGAGGACAAGGCAGCTTGGCCTACCCAGGTATGCGGACCCATGGGACTCTGGAGAGCGTGAATGGGCCCAAGGCGGGTTCAAGAGGCCTGACGTCGTCGTTGGCTGACACCGTTGAACACGTGATCGAAGAGCTCTTGGACGAGGACCAGAAAGTTCGGCCCAGTGAGGAAAACAATAAGGACGCGGACATGTACACGTCCCGGGTGATGCTCAGCAGTCAAGTGCCTTTGGAGCCCCCTCTCCTCTTCCTGCTCGAGGAATACAAAAATTACCTGGATGCTGCGAACATGTCCATGAGGGTCCGGCGCCACTCGGACCCTGCCCGCCGCGGGGAGCTGAGCGTGTGCGACAGCATCAGCGAGTGGGTGACGGCGGCGGATAAAAAGACTGCAGTGGACATGTCAGGCGGGACAGTCACGGTCCTCGAAAAAGTCCCCGTCTCGAAAGGCCAACTGAAGCAGTACTTCTACGAGACCAAGTGCAATCCCATGGGTTACACAAAGGAGGGCTGCAGGGGCATAGACAAGAGGCATTGGAACTCCCAGTGCCGAACTACCCAGTCGTACGTTCGGGCCCTCACCATGGATAGCAAAAAGCGCATTGGCTGGCGGTTCATACGGATAGACACTTCCTGTGTATGTACATTGACCATTAAGAGGGGAAGATAGTGGCTTTATGTTGTATAGATTATATTGAGACAAAAATGATCTATTTGTATATATACATAACAGGGTAAATTATTCAGTTAAGAAAAAAATAATTTTATGAACTGCATGTATAAATGAAGTTTATACAGTACAGTGGTTCTACGATCTATTTATTGGACATTTCCATGACCAGAAGGGAAACAGTCGTTTTTTGCGCACAACTTTAAAAAAGTCTGCATTACATTCCTCGATAATGTTGTGGTTTGTTGCCGTTGCCAAGAATTGAAAAAGTTAAAAAAAAAAAAAGTTTAAAAAATACTACTAATAAATTGCATGCTGCTTTAATTGTGAATTGATAACAAACTGTCCTCTTTCAGAAAACAAACAAAAAAAGAAAGAAAGAAAAAAAAAAGCCTAACAAAAATTTGAACCAAAACATTCCGTTTACATTTTAGACAGTAAGTATCTTCGTTCTTGTTAGTACTCTATCTGTTTTACTGCTTTTAACTTCTGATAGCGTTGGAATTAAAACAATGTCAAGGTGCTGTTGTCATCGCTTTACTGGCTTAGGGGATGGGGTATGGGAGGGGTATATTTTTGTTTGTTTTGTGTTTTTTTTTTGTTTTGTTTTGTTTTGTTTTTTTAGTTCCCACAGGGTGTAGGAATGGGGAAAGAATTCCTTCCATCTAGAGTCTGGTTGATAAAAGATTCATTTGTATGTTGCAGAGATGTCGGCAGTATCAATCAGATGACTGGAAAGTGAATAAAAATTAAGGCAAACGAATGACGTGCTCACTCCACTTCCCGTGACGCACCTCTTAGGCGCCTGCTCACCCTCTGGGCCTTGGTCGGGGGAAGATTCTTTGGTTGGAAAGATCTCCATTTACTCTGAGCACATTCTTTCCCCCCCACCCCCTCTGGTCCCCTCCTTGTTTTGTTTTCTCAAAGGGAGAAAAATCAGTTGCGCGCTCTGAAATATTTTACAACTGCTGCAAATCGAGTAGACATGTTTTGTCACATCGTGGCACTCATATAAGCATGGAGAACAGTGATTTCTTTCTTTCTTTTTTAGATGAGAGAAAAACAAAAAATCATTCAAAAATAAAAATTCTTTTAGATGAGGGGTAAACATTTGGGTCAATCATTGTAAGGCTTAAAAAAAAATCATGGAAAGGCATATAACTGTCTTGCAAGCAAAAGGTAGAGTTCTGTACAGACCCAGAAACACCTAGATCAGAGCAGGAGTCCACACTGCCAGTGAAATGAGACTGAACAGCCTTCTGGAGGCTGTGTGGAGCTGACCTATCATTTCCAGGTGGTGCAGAAGGAATTTCTGAGTGGCCATGCTGAGGTCTAGGTGGGGTGGAGAAGGGTACTTGAGACATTCCAGAAGGGAGGCCTCTGAAGGACCCTTCAGGGGTGGCTCTGGAATGACACGCGTCAAGTTGCTTGGACCTCGCGCTTTAAGTGCCTACATTATCTAACCGTGCTAAGAGGTTCTCGCTGGAGGACCGCGCTCAAGCCGATTTACACCCTCCACCTCTGAGTAATTTTGCATAAAGCTGGATTAGCCTGGAACATTTTTGGAACTGCACGATGGCATTGTGATCATGGAATGGATTCGATGAGATGGGAGACGTTTGTTACATGAGCACTTACTGCTTTGAAATTAGACTTGAGGAAACCAGGGTTTTGTCTTTTGAGAACTTTTGGTAAAGGGGAAGGGAACAGGAAAAGGCCCCAAAACTCAGGTTGGATGACCATGGCTACCAATAGAAAATCTTGTCCAGAGACAAGACTTTGGGATGGTGTCTGACCATCCAGGACACTAAAGGCTTGAAGGCGCTATGCTCGGTGGAAGGGGCCAGGACAGAGCTGACAAAGTTTTGCTCCCCGGTAAAGGCTGCAGCCACCTCCTGACCATCCTGTCTGTTCATGGAGAGGGTCCCTGCCTTACCTCTGCAATCTTGGGTTAGGAGAAGTCGAGTTGGGAGCCTGAAATAGTGGTCCTAGGTAAAATGGATTCCAGTGGAAATTAGTGCCCATCTAGCCCATCGTGTAAACCTGAAAATGTCCTGGACCGGGTCCTTGAGTGTCAGAAAGCCTCAAGAAATTTGCTGCATCTTAGTAGGGTGAGGGATAAGCAAAAGAGGCTGTCCATCATGACCCAGGGAATGAAGATACCATCAGCAAGTAATGTCTACTTGTTCAGTCTTTCATTTAGAACGAGGCTATCTTTTACGGTACCATCCTGAATACCTGTCTTTAAAAGAAGGAATAACTTATGTAGTATAGGTTTGTTTTGTGCTGTTTGAAACTACTATCTTTGTAATTATCTTTAACATGTAATGAATACTCGGAATATCTGCTGTCTGATCAATTTTCACAGCCTCCTTTCAAGGGACAAAATTCTAAAACAAAACAAAAAAGTCCCCATCACAGTCTCAAAGTGTACTGTAAAGGCCGGATCTCTTAAGTGGCCGAGTAGGAGGCATTCAGCAATCATGCGGTCGGTGGCCGTCTCTTATTCAATAAGCTACATCACAGTCACATGCTTGGTGGTTTACGTTGACTTAAGGTCGATTTTGTTAAAATCTTTCTCTGTTGCTGGTCATTTTTGTTCCATTTTGTTTGGTTTTGTTTTTTTAAAGTCTTGCTGTGGTCTCTTTGTGGCAGAAGTGTTTCATGCATGGCAGCAGGTCTGTTGCTTTTTTATGGTGATTCCCATTGACAATGTAAATGTCTGTGGCCTTGTTCTCTCTATGGTAAAGATATTATTCACCATGTAAAACAAACAAAAAATATTTATTGTATTTTAGTATATTTATATAATTATGTTCTTGAAAAAATTGGCATTAAAAATCGCATCAGAAGCCTATTGTAAATACAAGTTCTATTTAAGTGTGCTAATTAACATATAATATATGTTTTAAATATAGAATTTTTAATGTTTTTAAATATATTTTCAAAGTACATAAAATCTGGGGGTTCTGGGTTTTATTCTCTTCACTGTAAAACAAACATGACAACGTGTTTTGTTATAAATACGTGTGTTCCTTGCTTTAAGACCAACCTGACTAGTTTTAGCAATTGCACAGCCCTCCAGAGAGGATGCTTATTTCAGAGCATGGGAGACCAATCCTGCAGTCTGTGAGCTTTCAAGAAGCTCTAGGATTGGGCCTGTCTTCCACAGTGGAAAACGGGAGTGTCATTTTCTAGGACACTTGAAAGTTTTCCCCTTTGAAGTGATATACTTTCATCAAATACCAAGCCATGTATCCTAGCAACATCAGGATCCGTGAATTAGGGCTGGCTGGCTCTATTTGATTATAAAATAACTGTTAAAAAAAAAATCAAAGTAGGTTTACTTAGGGATAATGAGGATAAATTGGCCCAAATTTAGAAAGTCAATGACTGAAAAAAACATAGAAATTCAATATTTAGAGGCAGGTCATGTACCCTCCGTTTGGAAATGGTGCCATTTGCATTATGTGCTCGTATCCGTTGCACTGATTTAATTTTTGTACGTGGAACACGCAGATTTTATATCACAGTACCCACGAGCTAACAGATTGCTAGGATTTCTAAAAAGATTTGCCTCTTTCATGGCTGCCAAGCTGCTGGGTAATTTAGTTAAAGTGTTTGAAGTTATCGCTAAATCTTAGGGAAATAAATGGAAGGATTTTAAATGAGAGAAAGGGCCATTAAGGAAAAAAAGCATCTGTTCCTACTCTTCAGACTCCCCATTTGAACACTGACAACCCATCCCAGAACGTGGTGAACTATATCTGTGCAATGTATCATTTCTATTTCAAACATACACACACATGGTTTCCTCTTGTATTGTCTTATAAATAAGGATCAAGAAAGTCATAACAAACATAGATTTGTGGGTATGGAAGGAAGGGCAGATCGGATGAGAGGAATTCCTCCGTCCTAATCTGTCCAGTGAGTTCGCAAAGTACTCCAAATCCTAGGAGAAGTCCCGACGGTCAGTGAAGACAGCAATGGGCTGCCAGCGAGCCAGTGAGCCCAGCAATGAATTAGAACTTTAGGAAACTTCAGGCTTAACCAATTTTCACAGTCGAGGAAGACTAAAAGGTTTTTGAATCTTGAGTAAAAAGAAGTGAGAATTCAATGTGTCATTCAAACTCCTTAAAGTTGAAGGAGTTTGGTAAACATGACAGGAAGTTTTCATCAGAAGATGAGGTCAGAGAAACAAGCAAACAAAAGATGGAGACATCTCCTGAATTAACCAGCTTGAACTTAACAGGACTAGTCAATTTGTACTCTAGTCATTGGGTAAGCGGTTAAACCTCTTTCATTATGAAGATGCTTGGAAATAAGCCAGATCATTGCTATTGTTTTTCACCTTATTCATAAGCCTCTGTGGTCATTAGCAGTGGCTCTGAAGTCTTTTTATTAGCTATACTGATTCTGTGAATACTGTCACAGTTCTGAGTGAGAATCTGAACTAATTCGTAGAGTGGATCAGTGTTACATTTTCCCTGATTCATTTAAGAGGTTACTAGACTCTGGATAAAATGTCAGACACCTTATGAACTGCAACAGAAGGCTTCATGCCTGGCCGCAGCTCAGCCAGCACCCTAGCAGCGTTAGGGCTTAGGCCTAATTAAAACATACATGTCTCCTCCATGTTCTCACATTACGCCTGTTCTATAAGACAGTTAAAGTGGAAGTGGCCGTTGGTAAGCCATCACGATGGTAAGCCATTGTTAAGTAAAGGATGTTGACAGTTGGGATAAGGAACAATTTATCTACATAATGTAGGTAGATAAATTATTTAGCTTGGAAAGAGTGACCCACAGATTTGATCCAGCCTTAAAATGTTGAACAGCAAAATTAGTGATGGAATCTGGGCTTCTTTTTTTATTCTTTTTTTAGCTGCGGGTTGTTTTAACTTGTTTTAAAGGTTGGGTGGGGGCTTCCCTCGTGGCGCAGTGGTTGAGGGTCCGCCTGCCGATGCAGGGGACGTGGGTTCGTGCCCCGGTCCGGGAAGATCCCACATGCCACGGAGCGGCTGGGCCCGTGAGCCATGGCCGCTGAGCCTGCGTGTCCGGAGCCTGTGCTCCGCAATGGGAGAGACCACAACAGTGAGAGGCCTGCGTACAGCAAAAAAAAAAAAAAAAAAAAAAGGTTGGATGGTTGGTTTGGGGGGAGAAATTAAATAACCCTGTATGCTTGGTGATGTCAGTAGCATGGACTCGTAAAAGCTAGTCTTCCAATTCATTAAATCTTATCCCACCCCCAACACACATGCAAAATAAACAAATAGGACCTGTGCATTCTTTGTATATTTAAGTGCGAGCTGCTGATTTTTTATATGTGGCAAAACAGAAGTACTTTTCCTTTGCAAAAATAAGCCCTTCTGCCCTAAAATACCCCACACAGAACACTGTAATTAATGACGGTATTAATAATCATAAGCCTGTAAGTGACAAGAAAAGTGTTGGTTGAAAGACTGAGCTTGGGGTGTATGTTCTGCATTTAGAAGTCGTCACAAGGATGCTTCTGCAGCACTGCACTTTGGTACTGTATGCTGTTCAAATGGTTCCTTAGAAACCAGGAGCTGCTCTGTGTAGAATGGCTGAACCCAGGGGAAATATTTTCGTCTAGCTTAAGTGCTCACATTTTGGAAAAATCCATATCGAGTACTGAGGTACCCATTCAAATTAATTTAGTCTACATTCTCCATTGAGCCTTAACATGAAAAAATAATCATAATGGTTTCCAAACTCGAATTTGGCGCGTATCAAGGGGGGGAAGAGGAAAAAGACACAAAACAAAATAGAAACGCTCCAAACGTCAGAGACCTTCCCCAAAAGGTACCAATAGCGTTTACTTGGAGATGGTACCACCTGCCCATGCATCTGATTGGACTAAGCAGTGGTCCTCGAGGGATGCTCTCCAGTCAGCAGCAACGGCATCTCCAGGAACGTGTTAGAAATGTACATGCTCAGGCCCCACCCTAGACCTACTGAATCAGATGCTCTGGGGGAGGGGCCCGCAATCAGTGTTTTTAACAAGCCCTCCGGGTGATACTCATGAATCCCTGGACTAGGGGGAGTAGACAGTCTGCCACATATTCTTCTAGACAGCAGGAAGACAGCACAGCCCAAGAAATTGGATCTGTGAGTTCCAATCCCAGCCATGCCACCACCTCTTTCCAGGACCCTGAAAACATCATTCAAACCATCCAGATTTTCATTTCCTAAAAAACACAAGAGCAATGGGTGCTCCCAGGTGGAGCAATGCTCAGTGATGGGAGACTGCAATGATTTAAAAAGCAAGCATGAAGATGTGTGCTGGGAAAGCTCACTGCAGTTGATAGTCAATATTTTTTTTCTTTTTTTTTCCAAAGCTATAGCAGTAGTGGATAGAGGACCCAGAGCATGTAGTTGTTCGTAACACATTTGGAATGACCGCAAGAAATGAGAAGCAACATGCAGCAAATTAATAAGAAAAAGATTATTCCATCTGGGGAGCTGGTCTTTGCATCTGCCAACATGGCCCCCTCTTCGTGAAACAGAGCTCTATTAGTCACACATTAAATAAGCTTCCTGAATTAATCAGCTATTAACGTCCAGCTGAGGAGTCCTAGGTTCACCCCTCCAGACTGCAATTGCAAAGGGCTTCTCCAGCCTCGGTGGCAAACCTTTTCCTGATCGTAGGAACTATTTCTGGAAAGGAGGACGGGAGAATAATCTATTTGCACCTCCACCCCATCTGTGTGAGTGTGTGTGTATCTGTGTGTGCGTATTCCTGCACATGATAGACACTGCAAACTGCATTTGAAGATTCTCTGTTTAGGAGCTGGGGTGGAGGGTGTCCAAATACGTTACCCATCTATTGGACAACATGGAAACCTGAATTCTGACAAGCCTACCTTAGGAACCAGGAGTCCTGGTGGTTCAGTCTTTAACTAGGATGGCCAAAGCCATTTCTGGTCTCTGGACCTCCAAGCCCTCATCTATTGTAGGAAAAGACTGAACTGGATGGTCTTGGAGGTAAATTCCAGCCCTAAGAGTCTATCATTCCATTCTTCCTACTTCATCATTTGTGGTAAAAGAGGTTAAAAGAGGTTTCTGAAGCTCTTAAAGGTTGGGGAACATTATGAAAGTTCACGGCCCATCCCCTGGATCCCTCCACGCTTACTGCTTGGCACTTATCACAAGATTGAAATCAGGAGGTACTTGTGTCAAAATGGGAGTTGAGGAAGGGGGGAAATGCCCCAAGGAAGCTTTTCACTTCATATATAAAATGAAAATGTTACCAACTGTTTGACAATCAGGCAGAAAATGCCTTGGAAGAGGAGCCCAAATATTCTGCAAGGTGCAAACATTTTCTGCCTGGCTCTATACTTGCTTTCAAAGCCAGACAATATTTGCCTGTGTTTTATGTCACTCCATGACAGAAATGGTGCCCGACAAACAGAGATCTGGTATGTTTTGCTGAGGTGAGGTCAGGAAACCCTGGATCAAACTGCAGGATTTGCATCCTGTAAAGTCACCGTTTATAGAACCCTCCAAAGCAGAAGGGACTTGCCTCTCAGTTCCTTTGGGTTTATAGCTTCACCAGGGTCATGGAGCTCTCAACCTGCTCCTCTGCTACCCCCGGCACTCTAGGTATAGCCTCTTTCTGGAGACAATGGCCTTGAAGACAATGGTGTCACGTGATGAATCATGGCAACACCACACCCAATAGACTTCTTCACAGCAAACCTTCAGGGAAGGTCATTCTGAGTAGAACTTTGGCTAGCTTAGGAGACAAGCCTCGCCGGTTAGGCAGAGTCTGGAATTCCTCGTTCCAGCTACCCAACTTTGGCTTATTCCTGGGCCAGAATCCTTTGGGCCTGAATCTCTGAAAACCTATATTTTCTTTCTAGTGCCATCTATGTCTGCTCCTCGTTCATGCTGATCTTCCCTTCCTGGCAACCTCAGGACTCTATTTATTCTGGGATCCAACTTCTCACCCCTCAGAGTACAGGACCATAGATTTTGGAGCCTGAGGGTTGGGGGTCTGAATTTCAGCTCTGACACTAGAGCTGTGTGTCTGTGGGCAAGTTACTTAACTTCTCTGTGCTCCAATTTCCTCACTTGTAAAGGGCAGGTAAAAATACTACCACTTACCTCATAGGATTTTGTGAAAAGCAAATGGGTCAATGCACATAAAGCACTTAGAAAAAGGATGGTCCCATGGAAGTGTCAAACGCTTACTCTGTTGACTGCGGATGAGCTGGGCTCACCTAGAGCAGATATCAGAGACTGTTCTCTTATATTCTCTGACTCCTAGAGAGGATCCTATTTCATGTGTTTCATTAAGCATCCAAGGCCACTTGTCTTTTCTGGAAGACTCAGGGAGTCAACTCTTGTGTATCCCATAGCAATATATTCCTTGGCAGTTAAACTGTGGCCAATACACACACTTAGGCAAATGGAGAAGGAGATACACTACAATCAAAGGCATCTTTCTGGATTGTACAATCCAAATGAAGCCCATTATCCTTTAAGTGTCCATCCCAGCTGAATGGAAAAGACTGAAGCCAGGGTGAAATGGATGAACTCACAGAGTCAGAAAGAAAAACAAGGCGCCACAGCCGTACTTCTAAAAATAGCTGTGGCCCATCAGGAAGATCCCACCTCACCGCTGAGCCATCCAGCCCTTCACACAATAAGAATGACCAGTGCTCACTGTGAGCAGGCAGTGTCCGAGGCACCTCGTGCAGACGTGCTCACTTAATTCTCTCAAGAGTCCATAGACTAGGTGGTAGGATTAGGACTCCCATTTTAGAGATGAGGACACTAGGACACAGAGAGTTCAATTAAGTTGCCAAAGATCACTGGTGAGTAGCAGAGCAGGACCTGGAGTCCAGGCAACCTGGATCTGGGGCCACTCTGTTAACCCCTGCAAAATAGAAACAGTGTAAGAGCATTGGGAAAATATAGAAACAAAAAAAATGGAGGGAGCTACGTATCTAAGAAGAGTTGGACCTCCATCAAGCAGGTGGAGCGCTAGTGGTGCTTATAGTTTTTAGCTTTCGAGAGAACACTGGCTTGCTCTTTTAAGGGTTAACGTGCCAAGGGGGTCAAATTGTGTGCGGGCCCTTCCAAAAGTGGACGCAACTCTGTGCTGGGCAATCTGAGGGCAGGGTTTCTAGAGCTTTGTGTCAGCTGTCTCCAATACCTGGAAATGAGGCAGCTGTCACCCAGTCTACCTCATAGCAGCTCGGAAGGGCTTCCTGTGAGCAGCCAGGATTGGGTAGACAGGCAGAGTGTTCTGGAACCACTTGCTAAGCTCAGGAATGCCCAATCCTCCCTAGGTCAAAAACGTACAAAGTTGTTTTGTGTTTGGGCTTGGTGGAGGAGAGAAAGTGCAGTGATCCTGGCCCTGCTGGGTTGGCATCAGGAGCAGAGCAGCACATGAGCCATCTCTCCCCTACTCTTCCATGTAGGGCAGACATTGCTAACAAGTCCTAGCTGAGCTTAGCTGCAGTCTCAGAACCGTCTTTAAGGCTGTGCTCTGACCCAGGAGATGAACACAGTTTGCTGTCCTGATTCCCCCAGTTTCTCAAGATCAGATCCTATAGGTGATGGGATCGATCTGGCAGCAAAGTCAAGGTGCTGAGGACTGGATATGCCCATCAGGTTGGAGCAGAATTTGGGTGTGAAAGGGCAAAGCATGTTCTACAGACATGTGAACATGAGAGTGAATTCCATGGCTTCAGACAGATGATCCACTGTGAGAAGCCCAGTAAGGAATGATTACCCTAGGAACTGATTGAACATGGGGAAGAGTTTGACATAGGCAATAATATTAGTACCAGATGCCATGCTGTTGTACCTATTTTGTACCAGATGCCATGTACCAGATGCCGTGCTAGATCCTTTGCATGCTATTTAAAATACACGTCAACTCTGTGATACATATAACTTTAGAGACAAGGAAACTGACAACAGACAGCCTAAATAACTTGCCCCAAGGTCACACAGTTAATAAATGATAAAGTCAGATTTGAAGCCACATCTATAGAATCTCAAGACCCCCAATTGTTTTCAAATCAGCATTGTTTCATTTCCTTTCATTGTTAGTACGTTACCTACAATTCTTCATAAGTTTGCTGTTGCCTCTGTTAATAATCTCTTGGCATGCTCACTATAACCCTGGCATTTTTCTCCCCCCCCACCGCAGCTTTATTAAGATATAATTGACATATAACGTTGTGTAAGTTTAAGTACCATGTGTTGCTTTGATACACTTATATATTGCAAAATGATCACCACCATAATGCTAACTAACACCTGCATCACATCACATAATTACTGTTCTTTTTTGTGGTGAGACCATTAAAGATCTATTCTCTTAGTAACTTTCAAGTGTACAATACAGTATTGTTAACTATAAGCACCATGCTGTACGTTAGAGTCCCCAGAACGTATTCGTCTTATAGCTGAAGTTTGTATCCTTTGACCAAAATCTCCCCATTTGCCCCACCCCCAGCCCCTGATAGCCATCATTCTAGTCTCTATTTCTATAAGTTCACTTTTTAAACTTTTATTGTTTTATTGAAGTATAGTTGATTTAAAATGTTGTGCTAATTTCTGCTGTACAGCAAAGTGATTCAGTTATATATAGAGAAAGAGATATATATAGATATATATATACTTTTTAATATTCTTTTCTATTATGGTTTATCATAGGATATTGAATATAGTTTCCTGTGCTATACAGTAGGACCTTGTTGTTTATCCATTCTATATATAATAGTTTGCATCTGCTAATCCCAAACTCCCACTCCATCCCTCCCCCAAGCCCCTCCCCACTTGGCAACCACAAGTCTGTTCTCTATGTCCGAAACAGAGTCTGTTTCTGTTTCCAAGATAGGTTCATTTGTGTCATATTTTGGATTCCACATATAAGAGATATCATATGGTATTTGTCTTTCTCTTTCTGACTTACTTCACTTAGTATGATAATCTCTACTTGCATCCATGTTGCTGCAAATGGCATTATTTCATTCTTTTTTATGGCTAAGTAATATTCCATTGTATATATGTGCCACACCTTCTTTATCCATTCATCTGTCAATGGACATTTAGGTTGCTTCCATGTCTTGGCTATTGTAAATGGTGCTGCTGTGAACATAGGGGTGCATGTATCTTTTTGAATTATAATTTCGCCTGGATGTATGCCCAAGAGTGGGTTTGCTGGATCATATGGTAGCTCTATTTTTAGTTTTCTGAGGAACCTCCATACTGTTTCCATAGTGGCTGCATCAACTTACATTCCCACCAACAGCACAGGAGGGTTCTCTTTTCTCCTCACCCTCTCCAGCATTTGTTATTTGTAGGCTGTTTAATGAAGGACATTCTGACTGGTGTGAGGTGGTACCTCATTGTAGTTTTGATTTGCATTTCTCTGATAATTAGAGCTGTTGAGCAATTTTTCCATGTGCTTATTGGCCATCTGTATGACTTCTTTGGAGAAATGTCTCTTCAGGTCTTCTGCCCATTTTTCAGTTGGGTTGTTTGTTTTTTTGTTGTTGAGTTGTACGAGCTGTTTGTATATTTTGGAAATTAAGCCCTTGTTGGTTGCATCATTTGCAAATATTTTCTCCCATTCTATAGGTTGTCTTTTTGTTTTGTTTATGGTTTCTTTTGCTGTGCCAAAGCTTGTAAGTTTGATTAGGTCCCATGTGTTTATTTTTGTTTTTGTTTCTATTACCTTGGGAGACTGACATAAGAAAACATTGGTATGACTTAAGGTTCAGCTTTTTTAGATTCTACATATAAATGAGATCATACAGTATTTGTCTTTCTCTGTCTGACTTATTTCACTTAGCATAATACCCACATGGTCCATCCACATTGTTGCAAATGCCAAGGCCCCCAATCTTAATCACCAGACCAGTGGCTCTTGATCATGATCTATACATCTGAATCACTTAGGGAATGTTTTAAAAATACATATGCCCAGGCCCCACCCCAGATGAGTTAAATCAGAATCTCTGGGAGTGGGACCCAGGCATCTGTATTAAAATTCCCCAGTGGTTCTGTTGACCAGCCAGGGTAGAACCACTGCCCTAGACTCCTCTTCCTCTGGGTAAGCATGGTCAGAAATATCAGAGAATTCTGGTCCTAACCCAGTGGCTAGGACTTGGGCATTGTAGTTTAATGTCTGGGGATTAACGAACTAGACCCTAGACCTAGGGGAAATCAAATAGAGTAGAAGACTTACCATGGAACAAAGAACAATTCTAGATATGAAAATCAACATTCAGAGTCAGGATGGGATGACCAGATAGCTCAGTTAAACACTGAATCCCGAACTAGGGTCCTCAAACTCCTTCAGATTCACTGTGATCAAGAACAGGAGAGGCACAAACTCTACAGGAGGGCTGAGCCTGCAGGTGAGGGTCAAGTGGCAGCAGTGCAGAGAAAAAAGCTCCACTCGCCAGAAGGCAGGCAGGTCATCACCTGTCCCACCTCTGAGCAGGCTGCTCTGAGCCAGAGACAAACCTGCACACGTCATTTCACTAAAGCTTGTCTTATTCTGCTGGACTCCAAAGGAATTTATAAAGTTCAAGCAAAAAGAAGATTTGATTGTTTGGAATGTCTTCTCTGTTTTCAGAGTGACCATTAGGTTAGCATTTGGCTTTGGCTTTTGCCCCTTCTAATTTTTCTGTCTCCCCCCACCCCTACCTCAAACTGCCAAGCCGTCAGTTTGATTGACACTTAGTAGGAAAAAACATCTCTATGTCTCTTGGCCCCTTCCTGGAGGGCTTCTTTGAGCAGCAGGGCAGGAGATGCCCAGCTTAGCCAGGCCACGGGGCTCATTGGAACCGGCGAATGCTCTGTGTCAGCAGGCAGCAGGGTCAGCTGGTGAGAGGGTAAAAGTGGGCAAGCGCCTGGCTTCTTCCCCGTGTTTTTCAGAACAGGAATCTGAGTCCCTGGAATCACTAGCCTGTGGGACCAGAAGCTATTTTGAGCCTTCTCTCATCCAGTGGAAAGTTAGGGGCGGTGTCATCTGAAACTGCCAAAGAATATCCGATTTCACCCTTATCCGGGACATGTCCCTAGAGGAAAGGGAAGCAATGTTAGAGAGACCAAACACCTGTGTCGGAACATCCCTTTGTTTTCACTTGTGTGCCCTTTTTTCTCATCCGTTCCTTCCATTTTCACCTCACCCTTTCCACTACTCTAGTTCAGGTCTCCGTTACTTCTTGCCTGGCCTCTCATGATAGTCTTCTGGTGGGTTCTCTACCTCCAATCTGTTACCCCCACCACAATCTATCCTCTCGTGATAGCAGAAGGATCTCCCTGAAGATTCGATGGAAATCATGTGAAAATGCTTTGTAACACAGTATACAAATGGCAACGCCCATCAACTGACTTGGCAGGAGGCAGGGATGCTGTCCTTACTCACTGGTAAGGACACAGGGATAAAGTCCAGTGCTTTTGCAAAAGGATGAAACAGACAACTGAGTGGAATGTTTTAGGGTAACAAGGGTATCAGTTGGTACACACAGTATTGGAACCTTTAAAAAAGTTCTCAAGAAGTCATTCAAGATGGCCTTGTCTGCTCAGCAATTGTATGACAGTGTGATAATCCTGATGAGAAGTACAGGATAAAGACCTAATTATGCCCATTTCTCAAGGAACGGAGGCTGAGAGAGGCTGGGTGATTTGCCAAACATCTCTCAGTGAGCACATAGCAGAACCTTATATAAATTCAGAGGACATGTGCTTTCCAACGTGCTATTAATACAGATACATTGATGTAGAATGATGGATGGATGGATGGATGGATGAACAGACAATATGATTTTCCTTCCTTTGACATATTGAAGGGATTTCCATTGTTGACAGAACATAAATCAATCAGACTGGCATTCATAGCCTTCTAGGATGTGGTTGGAGATTATTTTCCTACTGTATTTCTCAGACCACTCCCAACCTACCCCTCCCTATTCTCCAAGTACACTTTGCACTCTCTCTCCACCATTCCTTTGTTCACTTCCTGATTCCCTGATTGTAAAAACCCCACCCAAGCATAACCCACAGATAAAATACAGGATTCCCAGTTAAATTTGAATTTCAAATAAACAATGAATAATGTTTAATATAAGTATGTAGAAATACTGCATGGGACACACTTAAAATATTATTTGTGTTTATTTAAATTCTAATTGAACGCGATGTGTCTTGGAATTTCATTGGCTAAATCCAGCAGCCCTACCCATGAGACGTTGCTCTACCCATATGCATCCTCAGATTTTACTCAGCCCATCTCAAAGTCGGATTCAGCACTTCTTTGTGTTTTCCATACAGAATTCATTCTTACCAAATCATTGGTGAACAATGTGTATTTTACTGAATGTTTCTTAGTAAATATGAAAGGTGGGGTTTACGTTCCATAATAATACCTATCATTTCATCTTAAAAGAATCTTATTAAAATTGGCCCCCTGAGCCTCCGTTTTTGGTGAAAAAGTTGCCAAGTGTTCCTTTGACCTCTCCCCTACACGGCATTCAGCCCTGCTCCCCAGCTCCCACTCTCTGTTACACAGGGAAGCTTCCATCTTCCAAAACCAGGCACTGGCCCAAGGCACTTTTGAACATGACGGTGGACTTATCAAAGCAACCTTTCCATTAATCAGGCCTCTTCCTACAAAGGAATCATCTACTAAGAAAATAAAAATTGTTCCCACATGTTATAGAATCTTCAAGGTTCAATTTTATGAGGCCTTCAGGATTTTCCCAGAAAAAAGTAATTGCTACCTCCCCAGGCAGTAGTTATGTGTCTAGGTGACTGAGCCCCTTGTTTTACCCTATGCTTTTCTAGGGCCATGGGCATTTTCATTCATCTATGCACCCACTGCAGTCCGTATAGCCATCAAGCACTCAACAAGTGTCTATGAAATTGAATGACACAGTATAACACCACATTTTAAGTGCATTTAGCCCCAAGTGACTACAAAAAGATTAACAGCAAAAAAAGGAGTGGGTCCCAGCAGTCAGGGAAAGCTATTGGATAGTTCAACTGAGTGATTCTCCATCCTAGTTGCAGGTTAGACATCTGGGGAGTTTTGTAAAAAACCATGAAGTCTTGGGCTTCCCTGGTGGCGCAGTGGTTGAGAATCTGCCTGCTAATGCAGGGGACACGGGTTCCTGGGAAGATCCCACATGCCGCGGAGCAACTAGACCTGTGAGCCACAACTACTGAGCCTGCGCGTCTGGAGCCTGTGCTCCACAACAAGAGAGGCTGCGATAGTGAGAGGCCCGCGCACTGCGATGAAGAGTGGCCCCCGCTTGCCACAACTAGAGAAAGCCCTCGCACAGAAATGAAGACCCAACACAGCAAAAATTAATTAATTAATTAATAAACTCCTACCCCCAACATCTTTAAAAAAAAACAAAAAAACCCCATGAAGTCTAGACACCATCCCAGATCAAGTGAATCAGAATCTTTGGGGGTGGAGCTCAGGCATCTATATTGTTTTCAAAGCTCTCAGGTGATTTTTACTGGGCAGGCAAGGTTGAAAACGATGGGTGGTTGCTAGAGATTTGGACTGACATTCTTCTTTGGGTCTAATCCATAACAAAGGAGCGAGAATGGGGTATGAGGGAGAGTTATGGATTTCTTTTCATTTTTTCATACAATGTGTTTTATAGTTTACACAGTGCTTTCACACACGTGTGGACACATATGCGCATACCATACCCACAACTCAGTCTAGCCATTGAGCCTTCGCCGCGTGTTCCCTTCCTGAGTGTGAGGACCAGGTGGCTGCAGATGTGCTATGCAAATATGAAATCTTGGCTTTGACTGGGTTGGGCATTAATTCACCAGTTCCCAATTCCACTTTCTCTTGTTTGGGTTCTGGTTTCACAAAGACGTCCATAACTGTGATACATTTTCGGGTAGGAAAGGATGAAGAACTTGCTAAAGCAGAACTGGCCAGCTTTCCACACCTCCATCCCCACCACACACCAGCCTGAACTGACCATCAGAGGAAAACCAAAGGAACGACTTCCTCCTGGTTTGGATACATTCCACTTGAAGCTCTTCCAGGCCTTGTGCCGCAGAATTCCTTCCAGTGTATGTGAGTGTCAAGAGATGGGTTCTTGAAGTGGAGACTCTGAAAAATAAGGATGAGCATGTACAGAGAGAAAACATGGGCCTGAGAGTCAGCAGATTGGAATCCCTGACCTTGCTCTGCCCCCTCTCCAGCTGCCTGATCTGGGCAAGTCCCCCCTTCACTTCTCTCAGCCTTGGTCATCTCCTCTGCAAAAGGAGGATGCTGGATTTGATGATCTTAAAGTTCCCTCCAGCTCTAAATACTCCATGGCTTCTAAGTCTTGAAAAGGTACATGAGAAGTCTGTTGAAACTCTGAAATAACCACTTCTAGGAAACTAACTTCTCCCCCTGAGCCCTGCTTACACATGTGCTCACATGATGCACTGAAATGAGCGCTGGATGGGAAACAGAGGACAAGCTCAGGGCCCAGCTCTGCCTTGAACTGGCACCATGTTCTTGAGAAAGACATGCTCCGTCTCTGGGCCTTAGTCTTCTCAGCTGTAATCTGATGTTAGACTACATCCTCTTGACTGTCCCTTTCAGCTTGGTCATGCCAGGGATGTTGGGTGTGCTAGTGGCTGAGAGTTCATGTCACAAAGAATGTGAAATTTAAACATAAGACAACATTCAAAACATGAAGGAGAGATCAAAATTAAAGATGGAGAAGATACCAGTTGTCCAGGACAAAGGAGTGAGCCAGGCTCCAGTGCAAGCAGAAGGAAGGGAGGGAGAAAAGGAGGAAAGGAGGAAGGGAAAGAATTCACAAATAAAATTTAAGTTCTAGGTATATTTTATCCAGTCAAGGGAAAATACCCGCGATAGCATCTTCATTTAAATATGGAAATTGTACCACGTTTCAGACAGAAAGCTCTTCACATGAACAAGTATTTGTTTGCAAAATCAGCTCCCTTTGTGGTTAAAAGAAGCTTTTTTTTTTCTGTAAACTGATGTGATTTTTTCAGAAGAGAGCTAACTAGATAAATAAGCCCATATTTTGCCAATTCTTACTGATAAATAATAACTGTGTCTCAAAGTCTTGAGTCTTATTTTTTTGTTTTTGTTCTTTTTTTCATTTGGTCCTTTCAAGAGCCATTTTAGGGACCTCCAGTTTTAGAAGCACACTTTTTAGCTTCACACTTGAGGCCCCTGGTGATCTGGCCTCACCTGGGGTTTCAGGTCCCATGCCTCCCTGCTCTCCTGCACAGCCCTCAGGATCCACTTTTCCTGAAACACCCGCTGCCTGGTTCCCATCAATACATTGCCCTTCCCGCCCCTGGCCCTTTGCTTGTCCTTTCTCACTCCTGTCTCTGGATAAATAAATCCTTCAAGACTCAACTTCAATGCCACGTCCTCCTTGACGCTGCTCCTGATTTCCCAAGCTAGAAACCATCTCCCATAGGCCCTGTCCTGAAATCTCCATCCCACTTTAATTCTAGCCCTCAATGGACCCTTAGCGTTTTCAGTCATGCCATTATACTCCTAGAACACAGCTTTCTTTCTTCTTTAAAAAATTTACTTTATTGAAATATAATTGATTTATAATGTTATGTTAATTCCTACTGTACAGCAAAGTGATACAGTCATACATATATATACATCCTTTTCCATATTCTTTTCCATTATGGTTTATTACAGGATATTGAATAAAGTTCCCTGGGCTATACCGTAAGACCTTGTTGTTTATCCATTCTATATATAATAGTTTGCATCTGCTAATCCCAAACTCCCACTCCATCCCATCCCCACCTCTCCTCCCCCTTGGAAACCACAGGTCTGTTCACTATGATTGTGAGTCTGTTTCTGTTTTGTAGATAAGTTCATTTGTGTCATATTTTAAATTCCACATATAAGTGATATCATATGGTATTTGTCTTTCTCTGTCTGACTTACTTCACTTAGTATGATAATCTCCAGTTGCATCCATGTTGCTACAAACGGCATTATTTCATTCTCTTTTATGGCTGAGTAATATTCCATATATAATATATATATGTACCCCATCTTCTTTATCCATTCATCTGTTGATGAACATTTAGGTTGCTTCCACGTCTTGGCTATTGCAAATGGTGCTGCTATGAACATAGGGGTGCATGTATCTTTTTGAATTAGAGTTTTGTCTGGATATATGCCCAGGAGAGGGATTGCTGGATCATATGGCAACTCTATTTTTAGTTTTCTAAGGAACCTCCATACTGTTTTCCATAGTGGCTGCACCAATTTACATTTCCACCAACAGTGTAGGAGGGTTCCCTTTTCTCCACACCCTCTTCAGCATCTGTTATTTGTAGACTTTTTGATGATGGTAGTACCTCATTGTAGTTTTGATTTGCATTTCTCTAATAATTAGCAATGTTGAACATCTTCTCATGTGCCTGTTGGCCATCTGTATGTCTTTTTTGGAGAAATATCTATTTAGACGCTCTGCCCATTTTTCTTTCTTTTTGCCCATTTTTCAATTGGGTTGTTTGTTTTTTTTTTGTTGTTGAGTTGTATGAGCTGAACACAGCTTTCTTGAGAGCAAGTTTTGCTTCTCAGGGCAGCACACAGCACAGTGGGTATGAGATTAGGCCCAGCTGTTAGACAGACTTGGGTTTGAATCCTGGCTTTGCCCCTAGTTTCTGGGTTACTTGACCTTGGAGGGTTACTTGACCTCTAAGCTTCAGTTTACTACTCTGTAAAAGGTGGATGGTACCTACTTCATAGAATTGCCAGGAGACTCAATGAGATAGTATATGTGAAATAACACTTAATATAGCACTAACTGTATGTCAGGCACTGTAAGCACTTACTATGTATTAAACTCAGGAACCTCATAGCAGCTAAGCCCCACTTTACACATGAGGAACCTGAGACACAAAGAGCTTAAGGATCCTGTTCCAGGACACATAGCTAGTAAGTAGCTCATTCAGCTCCATGGCCCATGCTCTCAGCCACTGTGCTGTATTACCTCTGTTCTAGAAATGTTCCCAATTTTTGTCTGTGAGTAAAATTTATTTCCTTAAAGAGCCTAGCACACTGTTGGCATGAAGTAGATACTCAAGAAATCATTATTTGAATGAAGTGACTCAATATTTAATTTGAAGAAAGTTACCTGGTTAGATGCCTGTTGGCTAGAATGTGATTGGCTATTTGAATGGTGTATTTGTGGTGAACGGAGAAACAAGTGGTGAGCCTACAGGCTTTTCTAGGTTCCCTCCACTGCCTCATTTCTACCATCTCCATTGGTGAATCTAAGATACATGGCATTGGCCCTTGGAAGAAAAGATTTCACTTTAAAAATTGTTTTCTTTCCAAGGAAATGTCAATATACTGAAGACATCCAAAGGATGTCTTCCAAGGACATCCAAGGAAGAATAATGACATACCAAGGTTACCTTTCACTGTGTGACCTTAGGTAAGTCATTTCATGTCTCTTAGATGTAGTCTTCTCATCTGTAAATTGTTGGGGCTGAACATAATGGTTTTAAGTTCTATTCTGTGTTGTTATACCTTTCTGTCTTCTTTTGATATCTCAATATGTGCTTTAAGGGGATATAGAAATGTATAAATTTGACCTATATAGGATGTTTTTGCCAAATGCAAAGAACAAAACAGAAATAAAAGCATTTTTTGCTTGTAGAATTATTATCTCCATTACTATCCGTAAATTTGCATGGTATTAGTAATAATAGCACCTCCTGCAAATTTAATACCTTTGCGTTTGAACAGGGCTTTTTGAGATTTTTCAAAGGCTTTCACCCTCATTGTTAAGTCTCCAGACTATTGAAAAACACTGCAACAAAAACATGAAAGACAGAAGCATAGAAAGCCTGAATTCCGTCTGTACAGCTAGCACTTATTAGGCATCCATCATTTCTAAGTTCTGTAAAGAAACTTGAAAGACACACCCTAAACTCAAGCCTTGTGCTACCTAAGAGGTAAGACGTGCAAACACATCCAGCTACAAATTAAGAGCATGAAAGTATTGGGCAAACAATGGCCTGTCTAAAACATCCCAGCAACCAGGCAACAGGCCAAAAGGTCATTCTAGGATTTTTCTGCCTTAATAATCATCTCTTCCAAGCGTGTGGTGCTTAGAGTTTCCAGAATATTTCACATGCATTTCTTCATTTAATTCTTAGAACAGACACACACACCATCACTACCACCACTTCCATATCTGTGTAGAATTCTATTCTCCTAGTTTAACAGATGGGGAAACTGTGATTCAACACTGTAAAAAGACCTGCCTTAAGTCAAGAAATTAGTATAATGCTGACACAAGATTCAAATCCATGCCTTCTGACTCCAAATACTGCTTTCTTGTCACTTTCTTTTTTTACTTTTATTGAAGTATAGTTATTTACAGTGTTGTGTTAATTTCTTCTGTACAGCAAAGTGACTCAGTTTTATATATATATATGTATATTTTTTTCATATTTTTTTCCATTATGGCTTGTCACAGGATATTGAATATAGTTCCCTGTGCTATACAGTAGGACTTTATTTTTTGTCCATCCTATGTATAATAGTTTGCCTCTGCTAATCCCATACTCGCAGTCCTTACCTCCCCTACTTCCTCTCCTCCTTGGCAACCACAAGTCTGTTCCCTATATCTGTGAGTCTGTTTTTGTTTTGTAGATATGCTGATTTGTGTCGTATTTTGGATTCCACATATAAGTGATATCATATGGTATTTGTCTTTCTCTTTCTGACTTACTTCGCTTAGTATGATAATCTCTAGATCCATCCATGTTGCTTGAAAATGACATTATCTCATTCTTTTTGATGGCTGAGTAATATTCCATTGTATATATATACATATATATATTATATATATATATATACACCACATCTTCTTTATCCATTCATCTGTCAATGGACATTTACATTGTTTCCATGTCTTGGCTATAGTAAACAGTCTTGTCACTGTTTTTTATCTGAGGTTTCCTGGAGAACGGGGAGGTGGCTGGAAAGCTCTGGAGGTTTTGGTTACCATCAGGTTGAATAAGAGAGAACAGGTGTGCTTGGATGAGGCCGGGAAGCCCGGGTACATGGAGGAAAAGAATGACGGTCTTTAGTTGCTTAAATATTTCAAATTGGAAAGGTATTTTTATGTCCATTTACAGATGAGGAAACTAAGACTCAGAGAAATTAGTCCAAAATCACATAGCTAGTGGCAGTTGTCAAGATTTGAACCCAGGTGTGCCTGGCAGTAAATAAAATGACTAGAAGCATAAGTTTTGGTATGAGCCCAGCTCTCCACAGAGATCTTGGTCCAGCTCACTCCCTAAGCCTGGTATCTTCATTACACAATGAGGCTGATAGTAACTACCAATAAGATCTTGTTTTATGTATTAGGTGAGATAATTCCTGTGACACACTCAATATGGTATCTGGTGTATAGGAAATGTTCTGTAACTACTAGCTACCAAGATTATTTGCTAGACCTCACTGCTTCTCTTAAGTACCATCCCTCCCCTCCATCATGCCATTCCAGGAAGATACAAGTGAATGTAAGAGATGGAAAAAATATGATCAAGTAGAATGGACGTGTTTATAGCTGTCCAGCTCACACTGACCTTCTCGGTGGACTGCCTTTGACACATAGACACAAACACGTGGATTGGACAGAGCTGGCTAGATCAGAGGTGAACACGGATCTAAGTGGAAAGAGTCAGCTTCTCCTCTCTGGAAATTTGAAAGTGGGATTGGGAAAGACATGACAAGTTTTGCTTATTTCTAGAGCTATTACACGTAAGCGGGAGAGCTCTGGGATGGCCGTACGCCTTCCTGTGAGCGGAGGATGATGGCTGTCTGTGGATAGAGAGAAGGTGAAACCAGTCTGCAGAGGAAGGCAGTAGTGAGAGGGTCTCCTGCCCCAGTCCCCTCCTAAGGCCTAGCTCTGACCCTGTCCTTGGGTTCCATGTCCACGTCCTCTGTGTCACCTCAGCTCGATCAAGGAGTCCCACCTACTACAGCAGCAACAGGAGCCCTGTAGCCCTGTTACTCAGCTCACACAGTGCGGGAGTCCAAACCCCAAATCTCCTTTGAGTCGTGAGGATTTCTTCTTTAGGAAAGAGGACAGTGAAACTGCATACCCAAGCACCCAGAGGAACACTTAAGCCAACCTCTGTCTGGATTGAGGCTGTGTGATAAGCCTATTTCAGATGATTTGGGCTCTAAGGACATGAGATAATATAAAATACTGCCACCTAAGATTTCAGGGGTTCCAACTGAACTCTGAGCCACATTCATCACTGACATCCAGGCATGCCTAGTGTGGACAAGATAATAGTAAGGGTTTGCATAAGAAAATAAACCTCAGTCTAAGGGAAGACAGCATTAGGCAGACAGTCTTGGTGCAGCAATACAGTCTTAGTCAGCAAAGGAGAGGGGCAGACCCCAGCTCAGTGTCATGCCTCCCAGCCTAGTTCCCCAGGGTATCTCCTCTGGATCCTATAGACAATGTAAGGGTATATAGGGAGACAGAGGGATGCTGTGATAAAAGCCAACCAAGCTCAGACTCTTTAAGAATTGAGGCTACTGGCAGTTTGGTAGCCTCACCAAAACACCAAACTTGAGAAGAGGCATTTTTTTCTACCACCACTGCACAGAACCCTATATGACCTTGACACCTCTTGGCCGTGGTGTCAGGTGGAAGACCGTGGTGTCCAGCAAAAGTAGCTCCCCAGGAGCTTTGACAGAACGAGGCAGATGCCATGTAGAAACCCAAAGGACAAATGTCTGATACACACACAGCAGCCCCTGTGGGCTCTTGGAAATAATTAAGAGAGGGAAGACTTTTAAAAATAATACCAGAAGTACTGCAAGAGCAATTAAGGCTGGTAGGGAGGTGGGCTTCAGTAAAGCCTAGGTTTGAAATGACAGTCACTCCTGGGACATAAATATGCACTCAGGCAACCACAAAGTTTGGGACCAGATGACCTGAAAGAATTTAATGAGGCTGAAAATTCAGGCCAGTGATGTGAAGTGCAGATGGCTGCTGAGTCGTGGGATTGAGAGTCATCCAGCTTCTTAACCTTAACCTTTTAACCTTAATGCACATGGTAACCTCAGTGATTTACAAAGCAGCTTCTCCTCTCCTATTTGAATATCACTACACACATCCTCATTAGGGATTCAGAGGGCGGAGAGGATGCCAGCCGGGTCAGGAGGCAAGCAAGACTCCACTTGGATTTTCCTGGTATCAAGGATGGTCATTGGTATAATATTAACGCTGAGAAGCCTGACAGGTGCCCTGGGGATTCAGGAATGTGCGGGTATCTTATTCATAGTAGGAAGAAGATTCCCAATGAGTTCATTGCAGTAGAAAGACAGAGTGGGATTTTGTGGTCACACAACCTCAAATTACAGTTCTACCACTTACCAACCACGTAACATTGACCATGTTAAATAACTTCTCCGATCTCCAGTTTCTGTTTCTGCAAAACTGGGATAACAATGTATGAAGGCAATAGTTAAAAAGCGCCTTTTACTTTTCCTGTTATAAACTGACTCTCTTGTAACCCCACTGTTACTTTCCTTTCCTCTTTCAAAACCCAAATGCCCAGGGGACCAGGCAAATAACCTAAGGGTGTGTAGGGCCACGTGGGGACCTGACCAGGGCATGTAGGAGAGCGCCTGTCCCATCTGAATAGGCTTGCTTAGATCCAGCCTGCTCTCACTGTGGAAATGCCAGCCTGGGATCATCAGATGTGATTTTTCAAGATATGCCAGAAATGTGGAGTTTCATATGCAGTCTCTCATTTTAAATGTCGCAACTAATTCAATTTTTTTCAACAAATACATTATAAGGCAAATCCACAACAGGCTGCACTCAGCCCGTGGCTGCTGGCTTGTCTTGGGAGGAGAAGGAATCTGATATCCCAGACTGAGTCTCACCTCAGAAACCAGTTCAAAGCCCCCAGGCATCATTGGCTTCCCCCAAACAGAAGGCCAAACTGAGGGAGGAAGGAAGACTTGACACAGGGATTGTTCCTGGGGCTCCCTAGAGGGGCTCTTGGTTACGCACATTGGATCAAGGGCTCCTGTGTCCCACATGCAGCTTTCAGAAGTCCCAGGGGAATGACACCTCCTCAGCTCCCATCTTCCAGCACGAGGACTCGGATGCCATGGAGCTCATGTTCCCCCATGCACAAGATTGCACTCTCCAGGAAGTGTTCCAACCTCCAGGCTCTCTTCTGGGTGGCCTCACCACTCCCACAAGAATTGGGTAGTTGAAATTATCCTTTACACAAACCTGAGGGATTGGATGTACAAGCTTGTCAGGGGATTGATGGATTTTGACATTCTCTCTCAGGCTGCTCAAACTCAGATGAGAAACAAATCATCTTGGCAATCAGGTGGAGGAGGAAATGTCACTGAGAGTCAGCCACAGACAAATGCAGATGGAGGTCCCTTGAGAGACACTGGTGGCAGAGGAATTCAACACATTACAATAAGGTCGTGACTGCTGTAGATTAAGAAGTTATCAAATTCACAAAGAACATGGTGATCGTTAAACAAATCCTAGCCCAGCAGAGGGGGAACACTCTTCCAAGGAATTTATCTTTAATAATTAGATGATTTTAAAATTATCTATGGCTAGCATTGCAGGCAGAATGAGAGGTAAGAACTCACATGTGCTAAACATCTACTGTACTCCATGCATGGTGGTTATATATAATGTCTAGCTATGGGACATGACACAAGTTACTTAGCAATGCTGAGACTCAATTTGCATCTGTAAAACAAGAATGATGGTGTATCTATCTTGTAGGATTATGATAGGAAATAAGGCAAAGTATATGAACTGGTACTGGGTCTGGTACGTATTAAGAATTCAATAAATCATCTCTATCATTATCTTATTACTTCAGTGATTCCTCACAACAGCCCAGGGATATTATTTGCATTTCAAGATGAAAACTTAAGTGCACAGAAATTACTTGTCCGAATTGCTTGCCCAGATTCTTTTAGCCAGGATTGAAATTTGAGTTTGCTTTTAAACTTTTTTTGAAGTATAGTTGATTTACGGTGTTTCAGGTATACAGCTAAAATGATCCAGTTATACATACATATATATATATATATATATATATATATATATTCTTTTTTAGATTATTTTCCCTTATGGGTTATTATAAGATATTGACCATAGTTCCCTGTGCTATACAGTAGGACCTTGTTGGTTATCTATTTTATATACGGTAGTGTGTATCTGTTAATCCCAAATTCTTAATTTATCTCTCACTCCACTTGGGTTTTCTTTTGATGTTTTTTTCGACAAAGTTCTTTTTCTGGTTTGGTGATATTAGAAGCCAATTTGCTAAATTTTTCTAGCCATTTTTCTCTTCAACCAAAATGGAATGAGGCAACGTTCAGCGCCTGACTAAACCTTCCCAAGGCCCTTGGTTCATTGATGCCTTCCTCTCCCCCACCCCAAACAGTTTCACCCACTGGGTGCCTGGGGCCAGGCCCTCTACTGCCAGTGCCCCCTGTACCCTGGGTCTTGGTCCTGGGGTGTCCATCCCAGGCTAAGTGACTCCCACACCATGCAGCTGTTACCTCACACAGGATGACTTCCTGGATGGGTCTGCCCCTCGACACTGGGTTCTTATTCTCCCCTTCCTTACTACTCTCCATTCCTGAACTTTGTCCCCCGTCTGCTGTGTTGCTTGCTTCTTCGTCCTGACATCTGATTTGGCTTCTCCATCTTGACCCTCATCCTGCTGTTTGACATGGCTCCAACAAGGCTGGTTCCACTCTTAGGACCTCCCCCTCCCAGTCTGCCCTGCCCATCCTCATCCAGGGTGAGACTGAAACTCAGTGAGCTCAGCGGATCAGCTCCTGGGGCTGTGCTGGGGGAAGGATGGGGGTGTGAGAGCCACAGCCTGGGCAAGGCACTCCAGAAACTGCTTTCTTCTGGAAGAAGAACTGAAGTTTCAAAGTTAGCTTTCGCTTTGAAGCCTAAAACAAATATCGTCAATTTTAATGGGAGAGCCCACCATTTATTCAGTAACAGCTGATTTTCTGAAAGAAAGGTAGACGGCGTGATAAAACATTTCAGTGTTAAGACTTACTCAACCTGATTTCAGAAACATTGAAAAGTGTTTTGCATGTCAGTGTCTGTGTGTGTGTGTGTGTGTGTGTGTGTGTGTGTGTTTTCAAGGGGGCACTGGTGGGAGGGTGTGTGTTAGGATAAAGGAAGCATACTACTACAATTTAGTGAAATTTTCATTTTACCCAGAGTGATTCTTAAAGCAAAGAGTTTATCTGTGAATAAGTAAAATCAGAATCTCTGTTTATTATCTGTTTACAGAAAGGCAGGCTAAGCCCTGCTCTAGCTGCAGGGGATGCAGGCCTGGGGAAGCTACTGTGGTGTCCTCCTAGAGCTCTCCGTCCATAGGATAAGACACACTCGTATATGGAAAATGCCACCATAATGTGTTAAGAAGGGGCCTGAGCCCTTAACCCCGTCTGGGGTCTCAGAGCTAATTTCTTCAAGGAACTTTCACTTGAGGAGGATTTTGAAGGGTAATAAAAATGATAACTGGCACTTACTGAAGAAACATTACGTGGTAGGCACTGCTCTAAGTGTTTTCCATCCATTACCATTTAATCCTAAAAACCATTTTATGAGATAAGGATTATCACTCTGCCTGTCACACAAATGAGGAAAGTAAAGCACAGACAGCTTAAGTAACTTGCCCAAAGTCACACAGGTAGTAAGTAGCAGAGGCAGGATGCAAACCTAGGAAGCCTCAGGGTTGTAAGTTAATCAGAAAAAGAAAGGAGAACACGAGCAAAGGCACAGAAGAGTTATGCAGCAGACACTGTGGGTGCTGTGGCCATATCCCGAGGTAGTGTTCCAGAGAACTCTTCTTGCACTCTTGATGGCTTTTCTCTCACCCAAGGGAGGCAGCGCTGCTGTGCATGGTGGGCTAGGCGTGCTGCTAATGAATTAGCATGTTAGGGTGTGTTGGTGTGAGTCGGTGTGTAAACACCCCAGCTCCCTTACCCTTCAGGTAAGAGCACTCTAAGGCATGTGTCTGACACCATTTCCCAGCACTTTCTTTCGGGATTAAGCTCCAGACACCCACAGTGACAGCTGGTCTGTTAGTACACCCTATGTCGGCCACTTTCCTTCACTGCATAATTTCCCCACCCCTTTAGAGGTATTTCCTGAACTTCCCAAGTATAAACTCCTTAAACTTGAATCCTTGTGCCAGGGTCTACTTCTGGGGAAACATAAGCTAATATAAATTTAATATTGCTAAAATATCAAGTAAGAGACTGAAGAGGCATAGTCGGGTCCATACAGCCGTATACCCACAGATGGTCCGTTACTGCCCTAGGACTGTGTGTTTATAGACTCAGAGAACATAAGATACATGTGATATCACTGCAGGAAGTCCCTACGAGATCATCTGTTTGTCTCATTCCCATTTTGCAAACAATAGACCTAAGACCTAGAGTGGGAAGTGACTTGCCTGTGTCACTTAGCAGATTTGTGGTAAAGCCCAGGTTCTTGTTGCCCAAACACAAATCTTGAGATCCTAGTCACGGAGGCAAACTAAGGAGCTATTTGGGATAATTTTTGCACCAACTGCACCACCTTTATCAAACTTAAAAAAATTAGGAACTTGAGAAATTCATTTCTGGGGCTCCTTCTCTAAAACCAGCTTGTGGCCAATAACTCACCAGAGCAAACTAGAGCCCATAGTTTGACCATAGATTGACCATTTGGTCAGTCCAGTCTGTTCATTCCTAGGAAGCAATGGCAGAAAAATAATAAAACAGAGACATGCATATATGTGCATAATACAGCATTATTTATAAGAACGAAATAATAGAAGCAACCTGAATATCTGTCAGTGGAGCAATCCCCAGTGTCGTTGAAGATATCCATGCTATACTAAATGAAAAAAGGAAGTTGTGGCTGCCTATGTATAGTCTGATCCCCTTTTTGTTTAAAAAAAAAAAAAAACCTTATGTGTAGATAGATATTTTGCTTCATAAGCACAAGAAAATTCTGGAAAGATACCAAACTGTCAACAGTGTGTGGTGGTTTAGTTTTTGGAATATTCACTTGTGTTTGTCCCACCCTGTGTTTCTTCCTTTCCTTCACTGTAAGCAGATGGTCAGGCCTTTTTGTGGCCTCTTGCCACGAGGGAGATTTTTGTCCCAGGGCCAGAAGACAAAATTGTCTGCAAGACACTTCTGATCTTGGTCTGGAATTTTATAAAATATAAACCCATTGAGGATATTACCTTTGGCATCCTGGAGGAGCGGCAGAAAGAAGGGAAGGCCTTTGAAATGGAAATGGGATGGAAATCTGTGAGTCCTGAGGTACTCCCTGAAGGAGGAAGACCTCAGATGGCCTGGCCTAGAGGGCTGGGAATTCTAAAGCCTCACCAAAGATTTTCCTGGCTTTGAAAGAGGCAGCAGAGGAGCCAGCACTGGAAGAGATCATGTGGTCTGAGACCATGGATGCCTTGGCTGTAAATATCATAGACAAAATCCAACGGCTAAAGAGACTTCCCCAGGACTTGGTGCTACGTAAAACCCTGGGACCCTTGCCCACCCCATGAGGGTGACAGTAATGGCTGACATCAAATTCCTAATAACCTGATAGGATGAGGAGAGTGACTGTAGGCTCAGAACTGGATTTAATTTATGTAAAAGAAATAAAGTGCTTTTTCTTGCGCATCTGAGTTTGTAAAATAAGATTCATGTTCACTACAAGAAACGGGGCTGGAGATTCAGAGAGGACTTCACTTCTTACGTCATGTCATTTCCAAGTAATAGGATTACGGATCGTTTTGATTTTTCCCTTCTGCTCCCCACAATGCCCAGTATTTTTCTAATAAACCCATTGTTAGTGTTCATTAAGTCATCCCACCCTCTCAGGCTGGTGGCAGCCTCTCCAGGGGGACAGAGTCAATGGTATAAGCTTCATTTCTGACCTTGAGACACGGGTCCTGTTTATTCGTTTAACATCACTGGAAAGAGCCATTTGCTCAAATGGTCTGTGACATTTGCACCAACAGGAATGCTCACTCTCCTGGATCCTGAATTTCTGGTTCTCCAGGACTCTAAATTCCTCTGCTCTCTCAGAAAGGAACCCTCTCTCTACTACCTCTTCCTCCATCTCCTGACTCAAGTATTCCCCTCAGTGTTCTTCTAGTTGTGAATTTACCTTCACACTCATTCTCCAGATTTCCTCGATGAGATTCTTTTACAGTTTCTCTAGAGGGCTTTCCACTTAGGAAGAGAAAATGCCTCTAGGGGTGGATAGGAAGGAAAGAGGATGTGCTGATGGCCGGGATCGGCTGTAGACAGTCTGAAGTGGACGCTGCTGTCAGGGTGCTACAGAAAAGACCACCTCATTTTGAAAAATGCAGTCATTCCATCTAAGCCCCTGCATGGAAGGAGAGGAAGAGGCACCTTTCACACATCAGCCCTTGGGGCCCACCAACCCATCCAGTCTTAGTACCCACTGCTCTCCAGGGCACAGCCTCTCAATTATCAGGCTACAGCTCTCCATTGATCCTCTCAAGGGCACAGGTCCAATCTCTAGGTCTTTGTACAGGCTGGTTTCCCCCCACACCCTTTTTAAAATTTTGAGTATAATTGATTTACAATGTTGTATTAGTTGCTGGTGTACAGCAGAGTGATTCAGTTAAACATATACATATGTTCATCCTTTTTTAGATTTTTTTCTCATATAGGTTTTCACAGAATATTGAATAGAGTTCTCTGTGCTATACACTAGGTCCTTGTTGGTTATCTATCTTATATATAGTAGTGTATATATATGTTCACCCCAAACTCCTGATTTTCCCTCCCTCCTGCCTCGTTTCCCCTTTGGTTACCATAAGGTTGTTTTCGATATCTGTAAGTCTGTTAGTCTCGATATCTGTACAGTTTCGATATCTGTAAGTCTCTAATAAGTTCCTTTTTATCATTTTTTAAAATTCGATTCCACATGTGAGCGATATCATATGATATTTGTTTTTCTCTGTCTGACCTACCCCACCCAGCACGATCATCTCCAGGCCCACCATGTTGCCGCAAACGGCACCACCACTGATTTCCCTTCTTAATGAACCATTTCCATCACACTTATAATCTAATTTATTTCTCATTGAAGCTTATTCTACCTCTTCCTGGCTATAGTCAACTTCTCTGAACACAGATATTACCTATACATACCTTGATGAGTCAGGAGTCTCCAGAGAAACAGAACCAATAGGAGATTTTATGTGTGTGTGTGTGTGTGTGTGTGTGTGTGTGTGTGTGTATTATTGACATATATATATATATATATATATATTTGACCTTTGGACAGCTTAGGTTTCAACTGCATGGGTCCACAGTGGATACTTTTCAGTAGTAAATATTACAGTACTACATGGTCTGTGGTCTGTATCTGTATGTATGTAATATATATATATATATATAATATTATGTAACATATTATGTATATAATATATGATAACATATAATGTAATCTATATCTGTTTTTCTGGGGGGAGAGTGAGAGAGACTTATTATAAGGAGTTGGCTCACACAATTGTGGAGACTGGCAAGTCCAAAATCTGTAGGATAGGTCGCAAATTCAGATAAAACTTCAGTTTCAGTCTTGAGTCAAAAATCCACATCTAAAAAAATTACCCTTACAGCAACATACAGACTGGACTGATGTTTGATCAAACAACTGGACACTATAGCCTAGCCAAGGTGACACGTGAAATTAACATTACAGTACTTCTACGATTCTATTATTTTCCATGTTTGAATCATATCTCTTCAGTAGGGCTTTAAGCTATTGGAAGGCAGGGAACAGAATGACGTTATGAATCAGGCAGAGATGAGTCTCTTGAAAGCCCTCATATAGTAACCAGAATCTCAAATACATTTCCTGTGACTGTGAACTTAACCATTCAGAGAGAGAAAATGTGGGCTTCTTATTCTTTCTGCTACAGCCTTCTGGATACTTGCTGTGGAAATGGGGTTTTCACTGAAGCTTATTGCAACAAGAAAAATGGACACAGTCTCAGCTAAGCCCTTGAGTTAGCAACTGACATAAGGGGTCAATGGGAGTAGATTGTTGAAAGTTGTGATTTCAATGAAATTCATGATTATCTCTGGATTTCTTGAAGCCATGCTAGCCATGATGGAGAGCACACAGGGCCAGCTGGGGAATTGGGCAATAGTAGGTCAAACATTAATTGCGCCATCCTCCCTCCCCAACCTGCTCTGAATCAGAGAAGAGGGGTACCAAAAGCAAAGGGACAAACTTGTCTGCTTCTGCTAGCCTCCAGAGTAAACCACAGTTCATAGCAGCACTTTAAACCCATCCCCACTGCAGCTGACTCTGGGGAGAGATGCAGCCCCATTATAGAATGTCTCTGGTGTGGCAGCATTGAAATGTCTCCTGGCTCTTCTTGTTCTTTCCCTAAGACCTGTCATTTCCCAGAGGGACGGTACATAGCATATAATACTTTAATATTTAATATAAAACACATTCCAGTAGTACTTCATCTGCCTGTATCATGTTCCTAGAAGTATATTTAGAATTTTAAGCTGTTCCAACTATTACACATTTTGCCAAATTTTAGTCATCGAGGGAGTTGTGTTTTAACATCTGTTGACTGCAGATGTTCAGCAGTATGAAATATTCTTTTAAGATGCCAAAATGCAATTAAAATCATAATATTTCTCTTAGTAACACATCACGCCACATCAATGGAAATTCAGAAAGATAAAACTCAATGAACAATGGATGGTAATAATTCTCTAAACAAATCAGCTGTGGCTCACAGCAGGGAAGAATTAACTTTTAACTAAATTAGGTTAAATTAATCAATGCCAATTTGACCAGCTCTTGAAGAGCCGTTTTTTGGTTTTTTGTCAAACCAGACAATGGTCAGGTGGAATAAAACACAAGAAAGGACATCTTTTATGGCTCAGAGGTTGATGATAATTGGATAACAAACTTTTTACCTTACGTTTGGCTGGGCCACTAATTCAGAATATGTCAGTGTTTAAAACACTGAACACTTCTCTTGAATGCCAACATGAGGGTGTCTGATTTATGTACCTGGGCTCCAGATTCAAAGGAAGGTGTGTGACACATGGCCTGGACATGCCTCAGCCTGAATGATGATCTCTATCCCAAATAGTGGAAGAAAACCATCACACAAGCAGAGGGGTCTCTTCCTCTGACCTTATTAGGATCTGATGCTGTCTTGTTTTGGCTGCTGAGTGGGGAGGTAGGAGCAATAACTGGAGCTTCCAGAAGGGAGAACTTTCTCTTTAGTGTTAATTAAGCAGTACCAGGAGATCTTACTGTTCAAAATAGCTCTCTCCCTGTCTGAAATTCTACTGCTCGAGTTTTTCTTTAGGTTTAAAATCTTGAAAGCTCCATAATGTTCCCGAGTAGAACAATGAAGCCATTAGTAGTCAATGCCTTCCTTCAATTTTTTTTCCAATTCAATTTTAGGTCTAATTTTATCTGCTTCCTAAGAATAAGTTTCATATTTTCATGAGGATTGGGCCTACATATGTAACTGATTCAAACATCTTAATTTGTTGACTAAATCAGTCCAAAAATCAGTTAAAATTCTTTTTTGTGCAAAAGTGAATTTGTCAAATTGGGTGACCCACTATTTCTTAAATTCATCATTGATTGATTGAGCGCTGTTATGTGCCAAGCCCGGTACTTGTTCCTGGGGCAACAGAGATGAACATCCATAATCTCTGTTTCTGTCACCGTGTCAGTGTGATGGGGACACGGGTATATAACCAGACCATTGTCATGCAGTATGGTAAGTGATGGGGAGGTAGGCATAGGGCGCTTTTGAGCACAGAGCCGCAACCAACCTCATCCTGGCAGTGTATTGATGACTTTGAGTTTCTAAGTGCATTGGAAAGGTATGAGGAAGTGCATAGTTAGTAGAGAGTATTTATGTAAAGTTCCACTATGTTTCTATTCCTGGGCCAGGTGTTTGGGTTGGGGATGTGTGTTGGAGAAGAGAAGAAGTTGGAAAGCAAGAAAACATCATGCTGGCCATCAGAGTTCAGCATTTAATTGCAGGAAATAAGATGGAAGTGGAGGGAATCAAGACAATCTACATATTTGTAAAATATAAGCAGCATGTTGTGTGGGCAAACAGTAAGTGACATGCGTGAAGAGAAAAGGAAAAGAATGATATAGGGTGAAATCATCTCAGAGAGGTCTTCCAAGAGGAGACAAGTGTGAAATAGACATGGAAGAACTGGTCCATTTGACAATGGTAAAAGCAAAGGGCTCAGGGTATCTATGCAGTGGGGGTAGCAGGGGCAAATGTCTACAGCTGGCAATGAGGGGAAAGTTTTTGTTGTACTATGGGTATTACAGGGGGCATGGGGAGGGGATTGTGCAATAAGGGACCAGAATAAGGGTCTGAGGTTGAGTCTTGTGCAGGATCTCTAACTCACCCATTATTGAGGGCCATGCACTGGGCTACATACTATGATTATAAGAATTAGTAAATTCCTGCCATCTTGAATCTTCTAATCTAGTCCTAAAAAGATACTTAGATTTCTCAGAGCCTCAGTGTGTCAGTGTCTATGCTCCTTTCACTACATCCTTCAAATAGGGTCCACCGAAGGAAATCTCTCTGATCTGTTCAGCCAAAACAATGTATAATGACAATAATAGTAGCTAATGTTATCAAGCACCTCGCAGACCAGGGTACTGTACTAAACACTTTACATGCCTTATTCACAATAATAGTTAACATCTAAGTGTTTCCATGTACCAGACACCATGTGATATTTACAGATTTCATAATTTAATCCTTACAACAAACTTTAAAACTATGCAATACGATTATCTCCATCATCTATGAGAAAACCGAGGCTCTGCAGGGTCAAATGATTTACCCAAGGTCACCTTAATTTTTGCGGGGAGAGGGAAGATGCTCAGAGAGTGGGATAACCAACACTTGTGCACTGCCTGATGTGGTAGAATGTGTAGCACACGGAACAACTTCTGAAGCATGCTTGCCAGAAAACATTGAACATAAATCTAGTTAGGTCTTTAGATCTACCTTTTGGTTTATTGAAAATAGAGGGATAAAGAATCAAAATAAATGATACCATGAAGAAGTAGATAGAGAAATTTAGAATTTGGGAGTGTAGGGACTGTTGGCCAGCTGACCTGATTTCTTGAATATGTCATTAATATATATTTTTTAATATAATATAATATAATAATAAATAGATATGTAGAGAGATAGGAAGTAGAACTTGGTTTGGATTGAGTTAACTTAATGTTTGGGTGTTGTTTGTTTCCTAATTTGAGCAAACAAATTTTTTTAAAAACTTTTTTGAATAAGTGAGGAAATCTGAATGTGGACTGGTTATTGGAAGATGCAAAGGAAATATTCTTAATTTTCTTGGGTGTGATCATGGCACTGAGATTATGGAAGGAAATGCTAATATTTTTTGAAGATATGTACAAGTGAGTTAGAAAATGACATGAAATGTGGGGTTTGCTTAAAAATATTTAGCAACAATAGCTATAACAGGAAAGGGTAAATGTTGCAAGCATAGCAAATGTTTGCTAATTGTTGACTCTGGGTGATGGATATTTGGAGGATGATTGTATTAGTCTCTCAGCTTTTCTGTGTGTTTGAAATTTTTTTTCATAAAAATTTATTTTTAGAAATGCATAGCTTAAATAATTAACAAGGTTGAAAATGAATCCTCCTATACCACTGAGCCCAATTTTGTGGCCAGAGTAGGTGATCAGTAAGTACATGATGAGTTATTGGAACTGGAGCCTGGAAAACAGCTGCAGTGTGAATGGAAAAGGCTTTGTGCTCCTAACAAACAATCACGGCAGTAGGGGCTGCAGACAGGAAACCTCTCTTCTCTTTCAGAATGCTGCCTGTTGCTTTTTAATGAAATATTCTCTTTCTCTGTTTGCCTTCAAGGTTGCCCTGGATGTTAATTTGGATCAAAATTCATACAGGTAATATTTTTAAATGTGAGAGAGATGGGCCTTTACAGTGCGGTTCACCTTGTAAGTCTGGCCTGCTTGATTACAGAGAGCTTTGAATGCCGGCTGAGGCTTCAGCCTTGTCTTTGAGGATAGCAAACAGCAGCCACAACTTAAACATGGACATGATGAAATCAGTGATTTAAGTGAATCAATTTCCAGTTTCCTCTGCCTTTCCCAAGGGCATTTCCCTTATGCTAGGGTGAAACTACACCTCAAACGGGGCTGTGGAGGATTGGGGGATACAACAGACAGAAAGACCCTGCCCATGCTAATCTACTGCTTTGAACATGACCAGACTCTTTTTCCATATCAAATCTGCAGGGAATAACAGAAATGACGTCAACAAATATTCTTCTGGATATTGATTTATTAGATGAAATATGATATTACTGATGCTTTGCCTAGGGGGAAACAAGACAGTAGTCTCTGTATATAATATGTTTATAATAAGATGCTGTGTCTCAATTCCAGAAGCTGGTGATTGAACTACCAGAAATGAACTGGCACCAATTCCCATGAATGAAATGACTATGAATCACTTCATTCTTGAAACTTAAAAAAAGATGTGACTTAACAGGTGATGAGTTAGGTGGATGTGCAATATTTCCGCAAACACTCAGCCACAATACATGCTCATATTATTGGTATGTGGTGGTATGATCCTGCATCTGAGCCTTACAAGAGAGAAGAAACTGAACATATCTGTTTAAACATGCTTAACGAATTGTTTTTGTGGAGGCCTATCTTTCAGTGTTTCAGATGAAGTGTGTAATTTTTACAGCATGGAATGTCCCATGTAGCCAGGGCATCCTATTAGAAACAAGTTTCTGCTTTAGAATAGTTCCTTCACCTACATAAGAAATAAAAGGGAAAGAGGACCAGAATTATCAGTCACTTCTTTTTTTAAAAATTTATTTTATTGAAGTAGAGTTGATTTACAATGTTGTGTTAGTTTCTGGGGTACAGCAAAGTGATTCAGTTATACATATATATGCATTCTTTTTCATATTCTTTTCCGTTATGGTTTATTACAGGATGTTGAATGTAGTTCCCTGTGCTATACAGTAGGACCTTGTTGTTTATCCATTCTCTATGTAATAGTTTGCATCTGCTAATCCCAAACTCCCAATCCAACCCTCCTCCAACCCCCTCCTCCTTGGCAACCACAAGTCTGTTCTCTAAGTCTGTGAGTCTGTTTGTATTTCATAGATAAGTTCATTTGTGTCATATTTTAGGTTCCACATATAAGTGATATCATATGGTATTTGTCTTTCTCTTTCTGACTTACTTCACTTAGTATGATAATCTCTAGGTCCATCTGTGTTGCTGCAAATGGCATAATTTCATTCTTTTTTATGGCTGAGTAGTATTCTAGTGTGTGTGTGTGTGTGTGTGTGTGTGTGTGTGTGTGTGTGTGTGTG
>NW_021703784.1:77273853-77370183 GCF_005190385.1 Monodon monoceros | reverse complement strand
GTGTGTGTGTGTGTGTGTGTGTGTGTGTGTGTGTGTGTGTGTGTGTGTTTATACACCACATCTTCTTTATCCAGTCACCTGTTGATAGACATTTAGGTTGCTTCCATGTCTTGGCTATTGTAAATAGTGCTGCTATGAACGTTGGGGTGCATGTGTCTTTTCAAATTAGAGTTTTGTCTGGATGTATGCCCAGGAGTAGGATTGCTGGGTCATATGGTAGTTCTATTTTTAGTCTTCTGAGGAACCTCCATACTGTTTCCATAGTGGCTGCATCAACTTACATTCCCACCAACAGTGTAGGAGGGTTCTCTTTTCTCCACACCCTCTCCAGCATTTGTTATTTGTAGACTGTTTAATGAAGGCCATTCTGACTGCTGTGAGGTGATACCTCATTGTAGTTTTGATTTGCATTTCTCTGATAATTAGAGCTGTTGAGCAATTTTCCATGTGCTTATTGGCCATCTGTATGTCTTCTTTGGAGAAATGTCTATTTAAGTCTTCTGCCCATTTTTTGATTGGGTTGTTTGTTTTTTTGTTTTGTTCTGTTTTGTTTTAATTTTTGGCTGCATTGGGTCTTTGTTGCTGCACACGGGCTTTCTCTAGTTGCGGCAAGCAGGGCCGCTCTTGGTTGCGGTGTGCAGGCTTCTCATTGCGGTGGTTTCTCTTGTTGCGGAGCATGGGCTCTAGGCATGCAGGCTTCAGTAGTTGTGGCACATGGGCTCAGTTGTTTTGGTTCCTGGGCTCTAGAGTGCAGGCTCAGTACTTGTAGCGCACAGGCTTAATTGCTCTGCGGCATGTGAGATCTTCCCAGACCAGGGCTCAAACCCGTGTCCCCTGCATTGGCAGGTGGATTCTTAACCACTGTGCCACCAGGGAAGTCCTGGGTTGTTTGTTTTTTGGTTGTTGCGTGAGCTGTTTGTATATCTTGGAAATTAAGCCCTTGTTGGTCTCATCATTTGCAAATATTTTCTCCCAGTCCATAAGTTGTCTTTTTGTTTTGTTTATGGTTTCTTTTGCTGTGCAAAAGCTTATAAGTTTGATGAGGTTTCATTTGTTTAGTTTTGCTTTTATTTCTATTGCTTTGGGAGACTAACCTAAGAAAACATTGGTACAATTTATGGCAGAGAATGTTTTGCTTACATTTTCTTCTAGGAGTTTTATAGTGTCATGTCTTATATTTAAGTCTTTAAGCCATTTTGAGTTTTTTTGGTATGGTGTGAGGGTATGTTCTAACTTTAGTGATTTACGTGAGACTGTCTAACTTTTCCAACACCACTTGCTGAAGAGACTATCCTTTCTCTATTGTATATTCTTGCCTCTTTTGTCAAAAATTAATTGACCGTAGGTGTGTGAGTTTATTTCTGAGCTTTTTATTCTGTTCCATTGATCCATATGTCTGTTTCTGTGCCAATACCATGCTGTTTTGATTACTTTAGCTTTGTGCCAATACTGTGCTGTTTTGATTACTGTAGCACATATGAAGATGTGCTCATGTAAAACTTATAATCTTTTGTCTTATGTATGAGGAGAGTTATGCCTCCAGCTTTGTTCTTTTTCCTCAGGATTGCTCTGGCAATTCTGGGTCTATAAATTTTAGGATTATTTGTTCTAGTTCTGTGTAAAGTGTCATAGGTAATTTGATAGGGATTGCATTAAATCTGTAGATTGCTTTGGGTAGTGTGGCCATTTTAACATTATTTTAATTCTTCCAACACAAGAACATGGTATATCTTTCTATTTCTTTGAATCTTTTCAATTTCCTTTATTAATGTTTTATAGTTCTCAGCATATAAGACTTTCACCCCCTTGGTCATGTTTTTTCCTAGGTATTTTATTGTTTTAAGGTGATTTTAAAAGGAATCTTTTTTTACTTTCCCTTTCTGATATTTCATTGTTAGTGTAAAGAAATGCAAGAGATTGCTCTATGTTAGTCTTGTATCCTGCTACCTTGCTGAATTCGTTTATCAGTTCCAGTAGTTTTTGTGTAAGTCTTTAGGGGTTTCTGTATATAGTATCATGTCATCTGCATATAATGACAATTTTACCTCTTCCCTTCCAATTTGGTTACATTTTATTTCTTTTTCTTGCCTGATTGCTGTGGCTAGGACTTCCAATACTGTGTTGACTAGAAGTGGTGAGAGTGGGCAACAGTCACTTCTTGACTCCTCTTTTACAAATCCAGAATCCCATTCATCCATCACAGCAAATAAAGCTCTGCTGTGAAATACACTAGCCACTAGCCACATGTAACTATTTAAATTTGAATTTAATTAAAAATTCAGTTTCTTAGTTGAGCTAGCCATATTTTGAGTACTCAATAGCCACACGTGGCTAGTGCTACCATTTTGGACAGTGAAGGTTTAGAATATTTCCATTGTTGCGAAAAGAATGGGGTCACTGATATCATTCCCACCCCCTCACTTTTTTCAAGTTAGAAGAGGAGCAAATGTCTCTATAGCCTTCATAGAAAGATATTGTAGGATCAATAAGAAAATACCTGAAATTAGTTTCTCCAAAATTCATTCTGAAACTCTGAAGACTCAGTTTAAATAGTATAAGACTTTGACTAAGTAGGGTTTGAAATATTCAAAAAGAATGACTAAACTGAAAGAGTTTTGGAGTGTACTTAAGTGGTTAATTGGATTTTTGATATTTGATTAAAAAATAGCATTTTATTAGATCCCATGTGAAGCTAAGAGAATGGCCCAGTTTATCTATATCTATATCCTACTGATTGGAAAAGCATCGCCATGATGAAGATGTGCTCATGTAAAATTTATAATCTATTATCTTATGTGTTGTCCTTGAGAAAAAGTCAGAACAGGACACAAAGTAGCAAATGAGAGTTTCTTCTTAAATGTGGTATGAAAGGAATTACTCACCTGTTAGGTGAATGAGATTATCAAGGACAGGAGAAAGGGATCCAGAGGCTGGAAGTAAAGTTACTTTCAAGGCTCTATGGTTGGTAGTTTATGTCTATTTCCTGGAAGACTTCTAAATCTAATGAAATGATTTGGGTGCATTGTTTTTTCCATAGATAAAATGAATGTTAGATTAAGCAGTGCCTGTTAGCCAGTGATGTTTAGTTTTTTTAAAAAAAGCACTACTATGGGGGAAAAGTACCTACCATTATTTATTCAACAAAGAATAAAGCATCCACTAAGTATTAGTCACTGTCCTAGGCACTGGGAGTATGTGAGGAGAAATAGGCATTAAAGAGATAATCAAATGAATAATTGCAACTGAAACAAGTATCTTAAAGAAGAGTAAGGGGTCCTATAAAACCATGTAACAGGGGGACCAAACCTACTCTGGGGAGTCAGAGAAGGATTTCCTAAAGATGTGACATTCAAGGAAACAGCCAAAGATGAGTAGTATTTATCCAGCTCAAGAGGTGGGGAAAGAACATATTGGGGAGGAGGATATGTGTGTAGACTTTGTAAAATGAAACAGCATTAGGCATTTGTTGTGCGGCAGGGTGTAGCAAGCAAGAAATAGGAGGGTAATGTGAGGCTGAGAAATAGGTGGGCACCTACTCATGCAAGACCTTCTATTGCCATGATCAATGAATAGATTAATCAACTAAATATGCATTTATGTAAGTATTGTTATTGTTTGCATTTTAGTGAAGAGTTATAATACACAGTAAAAGACATAAGTATGCAGAAGTACATAGAATGGAACGCTACTTAATCACCAAGCTCTATGAAAAGAAGGATTTCCAGATGGAAGGCAACAGTGTTTTCAAAGGTGTAGAGGAAAGAAGGAATACTGGAAATCATTTTCTGGAAATAGTTAAGGGGAAGAGCAAAAGAAAAAGTTAAATTGTTGATGAGGCCAGATTGTTGAAATTTTTAAATGACAGGATGAAGTCAATGAACCTTACCTGTTATGCAGCCAGGAACCATTGATGATTTCAAAGGGGAACTTTATTTAGGAGGATTTATCAAGTGTTAGGGAATGGTTAGGGAGAGAAAATGTAAATGGATATCAGAGTTTGAATTGGATGTAGCAGCCAAAGGCAAGTTACGTTACATTCTTGATGTGAAGATGAAAACTTTAATGAGCAAAATTATTGAGTAGGTAAGTGAAATAAAGCTGTTGCAACAATGAAGTAAGGAAGGGTTGAACGTGTGTACTGGAGGAGCAAGAAGTTGAGGGGCTGTGGCTATGAAGGGCCAGCGTCTGGAAGCCAACAAGAATTGGATAGCGCATTGCTGGTGGCCTCCCCAGCCTCTATTTTCCTCTTCTTCCACCAAAGCATCTACATTTTCCTTTGGAGAGCTGCCCACACCTCAGCTTCAAGTTATCTCCAGCTCCTGGTTTTAATAACTGTCTCAGGAATATACAGGTGACCCTATTTGAGCCAGTAAGAAACAGAGAGACGTGTGCTGGGGCTTCCCTGGGAAAGAAGCTGGTTCCTTAGGAGCTATCACAGGTGATGGTCTTTTTCCTTCTTAAGAGAGTGGGATAAGGATGTGAAGCTTGGAATAGCTGCAGGCTTTTTATACAAGGGTGAGGAACCAGGGTGAGAATAACAGGCCTGTCACTGGGAGGAGAGCAGAGGCCATTGAATCACAGAGATGCAGGTCCAGTACCTGAAGACACTGAGACCATCTACACTCCAGGCATGTGAGCCAGTAAATTCCCTTTTTTTGGAATGGGCCTGTTTGTGCAGAGATTTCTGTAGCTTGATAACACCACAGTAAAGAAAATGATACAAAAGGCAGACAAAAATGAGTTCATTTTTAAAAACAGAAAGTTGATGAGAAATTATCACCAGGGAGAGTTAATTTTACAACTATATGATAATAGGAGAATTGACTTTATAATCAAAAGGATGGATTATAATCTGTATGTCGTGATGCAGTAGCACATGGAATTAAAACCAAAGATCCCACTTACAGCCATGTGCTGCTGCTTATTTTTTCCAGACTTGTTGCTTGCAATAAAGAGCTGTGACTAAAAAATGAAATTCAAAAATGTAAAGAATATCCAAAAGTACCGGTAACTGTTATTAACATATAGGGGTCTATCTTTCCAGACATTTTTGCACATACACAAATTTATTTTTATAAAACTGGGGTCCTAATGCATGCACTGTATTATACCCTGAGTTTTGCACATAACAATATGTAATAGACATATTTCTGTCCAATAAAATGAAGATTTACCTCACCTTCTCACTAGCAGTTTCACATACACGTTTTTAAAAAGAATATCCTCAGAGTAGTAAAGGGAAAGGATTTAAAGCCAATGCGCCTGCTCAGATCCTGCCTCTGCCCCTTACCTCGCAAATGCTCCCTGGTTCCTCACTTCTCTTTTGCAGTTTAAATGAAATGATGACTCTGCATTCCTTAGTACGATGCCTGGCACAAGGTAACACTTGACAATGAGAGTTACTATCATCATTTTTAATATTATTAATGTACTGTGTGCTGTAGGGGCCAAGGTGAGGCAATATAGAAGATATATATCATATATAAATATAAAATTGAATTAGGCCCTATCTGTACACAAGAGAAACAAGTCAATAAGAGAAGTGAAAAGAAATACCCCCAAATTATCATATTCCTTCATTACTAATTTGAAGGTCAAATAATTTTTACAGCATAACTGATATAAAACTTGAGCAATGAGATTGTTAAGACAGCTGAACCCTTAAGGCCCCTATTTAATTCCTTCCCACCTTCCACAAATTAAGATGAACAGAAACATAAGAGTGGGGTTTATGGTCTTTATGAAAAAGTGATTTTCTCTGTGTCCTTAGGCAGAATGCCTTCAATTGACACAGGCTCCATCTGCACTCCAGGCAAAACTGCACGTTCTTCTTTTTTTAAATGTGTGTTTTTAAAATACCATTTGGCATCCTCCCTACAAAGCTTAAAAATTAGCTTTTGAAAAAAAAAATCACCCAAAATGTTGCCTTGCGTGTAGAGGCAAGCAAATTGAATTCATGTAAATGATCCTTAAGAAATATCTTTAAGTCTATTCCAACAACAGCATTTTTTAAAATACACATAGATTTGCTTTTGAAATTCTAGTCTCCTTATATTTTTCTTCCTCTTTTAGAAAAGACCTGAATTATGCAAGTATATCTTGCATTAAGAAACCTAGTAAATGAAAATTTCTATTTGCATCATATAAAAATTAGGGAATCGTCATTTACTCTTCAAAATGATTTTTGAAAATAATTCAAAGTAAAATTCCCTTAAATAGAAAACTTGTCAAGGAAATTCAAAACAGAATTTAAATACAACTTTTCAGAAACTCATCTACTATGTATATAACACAACAATGAACATGAAAAACATTGTTAATATATCCTCCATTATACTCTCAGCAGTGTATGTATGTCTGTAGATATTTTGAGCTAGAAAGAGATGGAGGTATCTCTAGCACATATTGCCTTGGTGATACAAGAAGCTGATCATATCCAATGCAGATTGGCAAATGGTAATAATGGTGGTCGTTTGTTCATTGGGCTGTAAGATCTTCCAAGACAGGGGCTATGTCTTATTCATGTTTGTACTGGTGCTCTTTTCCCTGTAGCATGTTGACTCTTTGCATTCTAAAACTGCCATCTTGTGAATTATTAAATAAATAATTGGGTTAACTGGTTGACTTTAGAAAAAATAAAACATATCCCTACCACACTCTTAAATATTTAAAAAATTAATTAATTCCACCTGGATCAAAGATTCAAACACAAAAAATCATAGAGACTCCTGAGAGACTAGGTCCTTGGAAACTCTTTCATGGCATAGAACACCTAAAACTTTGAATTAAATTGTTAAAATATATTTTAATGCATGGATGAGCTGTCAGGAAATTAAAGGGAATTTTCAAAATCCTTGAGTCTAGAATTGACAGTAAAAAGAAATGATCTAGTACAGAAACTGCTTATTCCTGGTAGCTCAAAGCCTTAGTTTTATTTGGCCCCATATGAGGTGAAAAGTTAGAAGGGGACAAAGCAGAATGAGAAAGTAAAGCAGAAATTCTCAAATAAAGAAGGCACCCTATACCCCAAAGGTTGACATCCTCATTAGATAATAAGTAAACTTGAAACAAGAAGAAACTGTTGGCCTGTCTCAGACTTGACTCTAAATGGAGCTGGGGGAGGGGAGGACACTTCACCCCAAATTCCTAACCACAGGCTCGCACTTACATTAGTTTGGGGGATGAAATTACAGACATACCTTGGAGATATTGTGGGTTCAGTTCCAGACCACCACAATAAAGCAAATATTACAATAAAGAGAGTCACACGAATTTTTTAGTTTCCTAGTGCATATAAAAGTTACGTTTACGTTATACAGTAGTCTGTTAAATGTGCAATAGCATTATGTCTAAAAATGTACCTACTGTAATTTAAAAATACTTTATTGCTAAAAAACGCTATCATCTGAGCCTTCAACGACTCATAATCTTTTTGCAATAGTAACATCAAAGATCACTGATCACAGATCACCAAACAAATATAATAATAATGAAAACATTTGAGTTGTTGCAAGGATTACAGAAATTTGACACAGACACAAAGTGAGCAAATGCTGTTGGAAAGATGGCGCCGATAGACTTGCTTGACGGAGTTTCCACACACCTTCACTTTGTAAAACATGCAGTATCTGCCAAGCACATGTAATGAAGTAAAGCGCAATAAAACAAGTTATGCCTGTAATGTTCTTATGCAATCCCCCCCCCAAAAAACTCTAGTTGAAAATTTAGCTCAAAATAATAAAATGCAGTTATTGGACTACTTCGTAAAGTTGTGTCTAGATAATGAGTGAGAGAATAATGATGGTATAAGAGGAAAATAAAATTATACACTATACACAAAATGTCCTCCTGATGGGTTGGTAACATGAGAAAAGCAAAATTTAAAAACGTTTAGTAAACAATATAAAAAGAACGTATTTTTAAACTTGAAGTTGGGAAGGACTTCTTAAACAAGATACAAAATGTGCAAACCAAAAAGGGATTGATAAATTTGATCATTAAAATTAAGAACTTCTGTTCATCAAAAAATACCATAAAGAAAGGAAAATGACAATCCCTAAACAAAAATGATGATGAGCTTGGAAGGGGACCTTCCATCGACTACACCAGCGCTCTTTCTTCAGGTTAATATGGATCTGTTCACCTGTGTTTTTCAAGTAGGGGCATTCATTTGGTTATAATACCACTATACTCACACCATCTTATCTAAAATATGGTCATTTAAGTTGCTATAAATACAGAATATCTGGATTTCCATGAAACATTGTTCTGATCTTCTTTGCCAGCATCCTTTAGGGAGTTCTTCCATTTGTTCATTCGACTGCTCATTCATTCATTTTGTCATTCATTTTAATTAGTAAACGTCTATTAAGCATCTACTTTATACCTAGCACAGCACTAAGCCGTGAACATTCTCAAGAGAACCAGACTGGATTTTAAAAATTAATTTATTCATTCATTCAACACCTATCTCTTGAGCAACTACAATATACCAGGCACTGTTCTAAGCACTGAGATATAGCGGGGGGAGGGGGGACGGGGACGGGGCAGGGAATGGAAGAATTTCCTGTCCTTATGGAGTTTAGTGCCTAGTGATATCTAGTAATATCACATGAACATTAATATCTAAAGTTCTCTATACCCACTCTCACTCACCCAAGAATTTCAATCCCTTGTAAAACTCTCCCTTCCCCCCACCATCAATGCATTTCTGGCGACTACCAAGAGGGTATAATTCATTCCATAATTCAGAGTCACTCACCACTGGCCTTTGCTCTACAACTAAGTCAACCACCAAGTTGGAAGGCCTTAATTGGTCCAGGTTCTGGTAATGTTATTATTAGAAATATAAATTAATATAACGTTAATAGCTATCATTTAGTACGTGGTGGGCACTAAGTCCCTAACATACATTGTTTAATTCTATAAGATAGTCTATGTAGTCTTTAACTTTGAAATGTATCAGTGTAGATAGTAGTGTGTGTGTGTGTGTGTGGGGTAATTAATTTCAGTCTATACCTTAGGGTAGCTAATTATCCTAATTAATTACCCTAATTAAAACCACTTTACGGTGATTAATATTCGAAGGTCTCTAATCAGGAAAACACACTTCAAGAATGGCTTGTTAGCCTTTGAAAGACCCTGTTAGAACCCCACATTCCAGAGGCAGTTACTACTAAACTACTTTAGTCCTTTAACTATCATGATCTGTAGTCAACACCAAAAGTTTATTAATTAGCATAACAGATGTTAGAAATCATTTTTCATTGAAATAGGTGAACCGAGGAGTGTTGCAGGTGCTGCACTGGCTAAAAGTATGATACAGACACTCTCCATTACTAAAATAGAATATAAAAATCTAGTCACCCAGTAGCCCAAGTGCTTCAAAAAGGAACCCCTGTGTTTAGGATTCTGAAGATAATGTTACCTGGCTCCTACTAGAAATTTAAGCAGAATTCTACCTCTAAATAGTGTCAGAGTCACCTAAAGAAAATCACAGACAGCTGAAACTTTGTAACACCTACAGAATGGGTTCTATGACTGTTTCATGCCTACTTATCTGTGGCAGAATTCGGCCTGAGATTTGCTTTCATTGGAAAGTAGCCCCTGTTAGAGAGATTTTGGAGGAGGAAACCCACAGCCCTCATCTACCTGTGACTATTACAGGCTCCTACTCTCTACCAGAAAGAACCTAATAATAATAATAATCCTTAGAGGATCCAATATTTGTGAGTAAGCAAGTAGGCTTAGTTCCATTTGCCACAGGTAGGTATCATTATCCCATTTTAAAGAGGAGGAAACTAATAAGATTTGAGATGTTAACTCACTTCATCAAGTTCTCAGAATTAGTAAGTAAGGGAACTGAGATTTGAGAGGCAGGTCTGTGTGATTCCACAACCCTCATAGCAACCCCTTAACACTTACATAAGCATGAAACGCTGCCTCACGTAGTTGGGCATGTGGCCATCTGTTACACTCTCGCCTTTGGAGGCAGAGCTTGTCTCTCAGTCCATGGGTGAGTTGCATACACACCTGTTGTGAGGTTTACTATTCAAGAATACAGACTCATTCTAGTAAGCCTCTTGTCCGCATTACCACTCCCTTGACTTGGGCTTTCTCTGGCATATTTTTTGAGGGCATAGGTGGTTCTGGGCAGCAGACGTGGAGGGTTTTTTTAGCTGCGTCTGCCTCAGGATGGAAGATGTGAAGCATCCTGAAATCCTACTACTTTCCTAAGGATTTCTCTGAAGGACACTGAGAGGTATCCTGCAGAGAGAAAAATGTAAGAGGGGGACAAGCTGCTAATCTTATTAAAATAGTCCAATTGTTTGAACTCAGATGCTTGATGGCATAGGAATAGGCACTGATCAGTTTACAGCCATGTAATACAATCCACATAATGTCCTGCCTGAAAAAGAGACAGCTCCGACCCACCCTGATGGAAGCCCAGGCTGGAAGCTTTCCGGTGAAAGCAAGATGCCCAGTTCAGTGGACTCTAGGGCTTCATCCCTCCTGAGTAAGATGGCTCGCTTCTTCCCACATTTTGATACTCTGTACATGTTTAAAGTCATGCCAGGATGACATCACCTTTCTGTTAACTCTAGTGTTGCACAGCTGACTTATGTTTCACTCTCTACCCTTAAGCCTTTGAAATCACCTGTACAAATGGTCCAAAGGCTCACTGGATTATACCTGGTGTCAAGAGGAAGGATTTACTTTGGCAATAATAATAATAAAGCAATCATTTACTGAGTGCTTATTATAGGCCAAGTACTAAGGAAAATGCTTTACATGCATTATTCTAGAAGAGATCACAACAGCCCTTTGCTGTGGGTATTATTATTATTACTATTAGTATTATTATCCTCATTTTACAAATAAGGAAACTGAGGCTCAGAACATTTAAATGGCTTGTTGGAACAAGAAATTAATCTGAGTCTGCTTGACACTTACCCCTTCTCTTAACCAGTATTCTTGTAGGCAATCAACTCGTGGTGTATGAGATGCTTTTTGATTGCTATCGCTGTGATTTAGGCCATCTCTTATGAAGAAATAAGTAGTGATCTACCTCAGTATGGTAAAGAGAGCATAGTATTTGGAATCGGGGGACCTGGAATCATTCCTGCGTCTATTATTGGCAAGCCATCTAATCTTGAACAGATTAATTTCCCATAGTCTGGATTTTTGTGGGGTTTTTTTGTTTTTGTTTTTGTCAGTAAGCTGGTAATGATACAACCATCATCCAGTTATTGTGTGAATCAAATAAAATGACAGTTCCATAATGATCCGCTCTCTCCCTTCCCCATATCACTTAGCTTATTAGTAACTGTGCTAGAATCTATATAGATCTTCTGTCTCCCAGTCCTCTATGCTTTCTTCTTGACTGGGGAACCTTTCGACTCTCTGGTTATTGTTAGTAAGGCTGGGCTAATGTCTTTGGCTCTTGTCTAGTTTGGTATGTTGGAGAAGTCTTAGGCACATTGACAGCTGAAGCCTACTCTTAAGTGAAGAAACAGGAGGAGAACTATTGTATAAAACACAGGCACAAGACGCAATAAGCAGAGGCCATTTAGCACTGGGGCAAATACCTCAAGAGCTTCTGAAAGCATCCCCACTTAGCACACAGAACTAATTATGTTTATTCAAAAATGCAGATAATCGTGTAATATGTTTTAGAAAGCTATCCACTAAACATGTTCACATTTTAAAATAAAAGGATTTACTGCCTCATAAGCTACACCTGCTATCTGGCTACTCAACCTCCAGAAAAATCTTCAAAGCCTCCCTATCCATTTATCCAATGATTATTGAGGCACCTACCATCTGCCAGAGACTGATGTTGGTGCTAGGAATGTGATAGTGAACAAATTACACAAAAAGTCCGGCTTTTAGGAAGCTCACAGTCTTGTTGGGGGGGGGGTGGAGGGGAAAGAGGCAATGAATAGAGAGTGCTGATTACAAAAATCAAATAAGAAAAGATGCTATGAAGTACTGAGGTTGAAGATTAAAACTGTAGATAGGGTGGCCAGGGAAAGATTTACTAGGAGAGTGAATTTAAGTGAAGACATGGAAGATGTGAGGGAGCTAGTTCTTTCCATGTTTGGGTAGCATCATCCAAGGAAGAAGGAAAAAGGAATGTCTCAAGGAGGGAGCATGTCTGGCTTGTTGAACTCCAGCAAGCCCAGGAGCAGAGCGAGAGAGGGGAATACATTAGAGTCGTAATGGGGCAGGGGAGATTGGGTAGGTCGGGCCTTGTAGGTCATACTAAGAACTTCAGCTTTTACTCTGCATTAGAAAATCTGAATTGATATATTTGCAAGATCTGTCTGGCTGCTTCTTGAGAATAGACTACCAAGGGGCAAGGGCAAGGGCAAAGAGACCAATGAGAAAGCTATTTCAATAATCCAGGCAAGAAATGATGAGGCTTGGACCAGAGTGGGGGTAATGGGAGTGGTGAGAAGGGGTTGGAAAAATACTCAAGTAAGTAAGTAAGTAAGTAAATAAATAAATATTGTTGTCCTTTTTTTGGAACTCATAGGTTTTGACGACAGATTAAATGTGTGGTCTGAGTGCAAGAGATGAGTCAAGAATGACACCTAAGTGTTTTGCCAAAGCAATGGAAGGATGATGGAATGACATCAAGACAAATCCCAAGCTCGGTCATGTGGGAGACGATGCCCTTCACAATCTCCTTCTGCGCTGCTCCCACCATATTCCTTCTTGGGTTCTGATCCATTTTCAGTTCTCTGAACTCCTCAATGCTCCCTCTTGCCTACAGGCCCCCACACATGCTGTTCCTTTTTCCTCTAACACTCCTTACTCCCCGCAATTCCCTGAAAGAGGGGACCCATCCTCAGTTGGTAGTGTTCAAAGAATAAACGATTGAATCAATACCTTAATATTCTGGGTAACTGAGGTTTGTCCTTAGGATACTATGATGCTGGAAATGAATTTGGTCAAGGCTGAGAGGGAAGACAGGAGTTGAAGACTTTCAAGGATATGGGTGCCACTGTCACTGAAGGGTCTGGGTGAATGGGGGTGGAATAAAGACTGGAGTGCTTTATTCAGACCCCCTATCAGGGTCAAGGTGCTCATCCTTCAGCTACTGGGAATACTGGCTGAGTCTCTGACTGGAAATTGTCTCAGCCACAGGGTACTTTATCAGCCAAGGTGATGCTCTCTCATAGGGAGCAGCCTGTGTCCAATGACAGCTGATGTGAGGATACAATGACTGGCTTCCTTGATTCCATTTGGGATAATCTGAGGGGCCTTCCTGGCAGCAGAGCTCCCCATAGGATGACTGAGGCTTGAGTTGGAACCACCTTGTAGATCAGCTTTCCCCTCTGCCCCATCCTACCCTCCTCATTTCCTTACAAGAGCATGTCCTAATAAACCTTCTCCATGCAACTTCCCATCTCATCCTGTTTCCATAGAGCTCGATCTAGGACTGGAGACATCTTTCTAAAGGACAGCTCCATGGTAGACTTTAGCAGGGAGGATCCCTCTGTGTATCTTAGGGGCTCAGGGAGCCATGGCAGGAGGTGAGATAGCTGTGAGGCCGAGGCCCTAAAAATTGGAAAGGTTCATTAGTGAAATGATGCAGTATAATTTCATAGAAGATTATTCTCTCTGGAGGCTAACAGATGGCTCTGCAGCCAAATTCGGGACTCTAATTCCACAGAGAGATTCTGCTGATGTCACCAGTGCTTGAGCTGTGTGTTCTAGTGTGGGCTTTTTAAGGGTTTTGGTTGTCTTTTTTTTTTTTTTTTTTTTTCCTTTCACAAACAGCCATAGAACCTCGAGAGTTAATTCAGCCTTGTAGTCACTCCAAGGCCATCTGTTGTTCAAATTAAAATACATATTTTTAACTTTAACCTTTCAATCTCTGAAGTTTTAAACCTTTGCAATAGAAACAGTCACTTTGCAACAGCTTTTCAGCTTCCTGATTCAGTGACATCAATGAAAGGGTAATGTCAGTTTTGAGGACGTCAGTAAGGAACGTTGGCAGGGCTGACATCAGTAGGGGGACATAGAGAATTTACCAGGCTATTTTCTGTTCTTGCATGACACGGTAACGTGCTCTGCTCTTGTTAGCTGGAGTTCATCGAAACTCTGAATAGATTTCATGAAGGACAGTTTAGGAATTCACATTTATTCTGAGATATTCATAAATAAAGAAGGATCTAGAAAAAACACTGCAGAATTTGGCTCCTTTGTTAGTTCTATTAATCTGTTGACATATTCTAGGGTAGACGCCAGAATAAAATATAACTGAAATGTTAATTTCTTTGTGAATGATTTTTGTTCTCATTTAAAAAGTCATGCATGTTTATTGTAGAAAATATGGAAAATGCAGAAAACTACAAAGATACTCATAATCCTGCTGTCTGGAGATAAATGCTTTTAATGTCCTGGTGTATTGCATTTGTATTTTAAACGGTTAGTTTAAATACCTCCTGAATGCAGAGAAGAGGGGGTCATTATGACCTGTGATGTGTTTTCCTTGATATTTGAAGATGCTATTGCTAATCCCTGACTAAAGGGGGCATATGTCTTGAATCTATTTTATCTTATTTCTTCCAAACACCATATCTACCAAAATTCATGATTTTTTTGTGCCATTCCATCCACCTTACCTGTGACACATGAATAAATTTGCTAAAACTATTTGAAACTACACAAATTAAAATGGTATATTACCATTCTCTGTTCAACTGAATTCAACAACCCTTTTTACTTATGATAGGTACTATGTATTCTGCACTGTGCTGGGTGAAGTGTAAGGATGGGATGGGATAGAGAGATACAAATGTAAAGACCACACAGTTCCTGATTCTAGAAGCTCATATGTGTTCATTCATGCAACAGATATTTATTTGTTATTTATTATTTACACCTACCACATGCCAGGCATTTAACTAAGCATTAGCAATAGGGTAAAGAGCAATAAGGACAATGTCCCAGACTTCGTGGGGCTATCTTCTATTGGAATAGGAAAAAAAAAAAATCAGTAAATGAGATTATTTCAGGAAGTATGTATTAATGATGTTTTTTATTTTCTGTATCTTATGATATTTTTCTTTTTAAAATTGAATAATCTTTTATTAAGGTATAATTGACTTAACATCATAGTAGTTTCAGGGGGTACAAACAACGATTTGATATATGTATATATTGCAAAGTGATCCACCACAATAAGTCTAGTTACCATCTGTCACCATATATAGTTACAAAAATTTTTTTCCTTGGGATGAAGATGTTTAAGATCCAGTCTCTTAGCAACTTTCAAATATGCCTTACAGTATTATTAACTATACTCACCATGCTGTACCTAACATCCCCAGGACTTATTTATTTTATAACTGGAAATTAGTACCTCATCTTATGATGTTGTAATATCTTAAAAATCTTCCTGGCAGCCGGGAGAGGCTGCCCCTCTCAGGGCTAACCAATTCTTAGAGATAGCAAAGGGCTCAACCTGGAGCATGCCTTTCATACATAAACCGACTGATCCTGAGTCTATACTCTCCAAGCACCCTTCTTAACTAAGTCTCACACAGCAAGTCAATATTTCCCCTGCCCTTGAATCATCCCAGGGACCAGCAACTAGAGACCAGACCTATAGCCCAAAGCGTGCCAGAATTATTCAAACTAGCCAGTCCTAAGCCATTTGCTCTGTCCTGCCTTGCCCTTCCCAAAGAAACCCCAATAAAGGCTTGGGCCTTCCCCTCGCTCCTACTTCTGCTTCTTGAGCAAAAGTGAATGCTTCCTCTGTAGATATATGCGGCGTGGTGGGCCCCTTTCTCTTGGGAAATGTATTGATAAGTAGTACCTTCTTTCAATGGCATTGACCTCTCCATGTTGTCACTCAGTCACCCCCAGAAGTTAAAATCATTGAGACACAGTGGTAAGTGCTATGAAGGCAATAAAAACAGGAGTGTTACAGAAAAAAGCCGAGGTGTGCCGCTTCAGAGTGGCAATAAGGAAATACTTTGCTAAGAAGGTGGCATTTGGGCTGAGACCTGATGAAGGAGTCAGCCAGCAAAGAAAGTTCTAAGCAGAAGTGATCGCAAGTGCAAGTATCCTGAGGCAAGATGAGCTTTGCTTCCCGTGAACAGGAAGGCCTGGCTGGCTGAAACGGAGCGAGCTGGGGCGGAGTAAGACAGGAAGAGGTGGGAGGGGTGGGTGGGGCAAAGTTCATGGATGGCCTTGCAATGGGTGGGCCAGATATACATGCAAATAGCTGTTACCATGTATCGTGAACAGTGTATGATATTTTCACTTGTCTCAAAGTCTTTGGAGATACCGGTGGACTCAAAGGTTTGGGTCTCAGGTGCAATTCCAGGAACTGTGGCATAGCAAGGAGAGTGACAATTCTAGGTGGATGCATTTGGTAGCACTCCTTAAATCACACCCTGGCCGTTATCTTATATTTCCTGTAAAGCGGGTCTTCGTAAGTTGAGAGAGGACCAGTTTCATCCAGCCGTGTTGAGCAAAATTATAAATGTGACAATGTGCACATAAAAAGGGCAAGGACCAAGTGCAAGGTGCAATCCCTATGTCTGTGGAGGGCAGGGGAGGGGTGTTTCTCTTTAATAAAGTTCTTGTTGAAGCTCAGCTTACTGACTGTCGGGTTCAGAGCCTACATGTGAATCATATTCCCAAGCTACGCCTGCATACTGATTAGAATGACAACTAGCTGGCTTCGTTCTCACAGCTTTTTAAAGTCAGACACAAGAGAACATGGCCACCTTTTTGGTTCAGTGTGACATAATAGTGTTGTCATTTACCTACTACGGTCACAAGAATACTTAATTTGTAGGTTCTGAAAACAGACTCCAAATATTATAGAGAAAATTTCATTTTAATTCCTCTTTTCCCGTAACACAAAATATTTTCTCTTGAGCCAGGCTTGGGTTGCAGCTTCACTCAGATGAAAGGGTGTGGTGGAGAATAGTTTATTAACAACAATAACATGGGTCAAGCTTTACACTTAGGGCTCCACAGTTTAATACCTTTATTATTGTTACAACTCGGTTTTGTAGCTGCCTTTGTTTTCCCCACTTTATAGATGAGGAAACTGGGACTCAGAGAGTTTAAATTGCCCAAGACCGAACAAGTAGCGTGGCCCCGGATGCTTGGTGGAACCCGCCTTCAGTCAAGTCTGTTTGCTTCCAGCCTGTATCTCCCACCACACAAGTCTCCCAGGGCCTCATTTAACCACCTGCCCAGTAGCAGCAGGCCTGCCTCACCTCACACAGGTGTGGTTAGGAATGGAGAAGGCCAATCAGGTTTGCTGAGGACTCTACAGGTGGCAATTGTAAAACAGAGACAATAAAAGGAAGCCACACAATGGGCTTCACCCCCTCACAGACAGGCCTCACCTCAGGAGCAAGGCAGACGGCTCTCCTGGTACTGATTTGGGAGAGAATGCACATCCTGGGGACATCAACTCTGCAGCAACTCCCGGTGAGTTTTCCTTTTTACGGAACTGGGTGAGGCACAGGTTTCAATAGAAGTTTCCTATTTAATAGAGAAAGTAGTGCTTTAAAATTGTTTACAGAAAAGCCTAGACCAATAATATAATATGATATAGTATACTCTATAATGTATTCTCTCTCAATATATTCTCTGTACAATATAGTCTATATATAATATGTTCTGTGCATAACATATTCTCCATATAATATATTCCCTATATAATATATTCCATATGTAATTCCCCTAGTATGTTTCCCCAAGACAATAGTAATCATAACAATCCATTAAATAGTTATTTTGTGGATGTTTATATTTATTCCACATCATCTTTCAAAAAGGATAAGATGTACCTTAAAATGTACAAACAAGTTAACATACAGAAGATTGTAATACAAAGAAAACTAAAGGCAGGGAAGTAAAATCAAAGCAGAGACAGGTTATATTACCCCATATATGTGCTTTTTAAAGCCCTTCATCCTTACTAAAATTTGTGTGCATTATCCCCATTTGATCCTTGAGACAATCCTACAAAGTAGAAAGATTAGGCATTACTAAACCAGTTTTACAAATGAGAAACTGAGGTGTGATGAGCTTAAATGATCTTCCCAAGGTAACAGAACTAGTAAAGGTAGGCTGGGACCAGATTAAGGTTTCCTACCTTCTAGCCCAGTGCTCAGTGAATTCTGGTGCCCGAGGCACCAGGCTGGGGGAGATCCCAGGGAAAGCAGGGTCAGTCCACTGGACTCTTCTTCAGCTTGTTTCCAGGTATCATGCAAGTCCCTCCTGCTGCTAGCCGGCTGCCCACGCCCCTGCCGAGCTGCTGCCCACCTCACTGCTGCAGGTCACCCCTGCCCAATCTCATTTCCACCTGCCTCTTCCAGTAGCCTGGACTCCTCCTGTGTCATGAAAATCACCCCATCCCATTTTCATATCCCTCAAGGGCTAATTCCTAGCCAAGTGAGGACCAGCTGAGTGTAAATATCTAGGATTAGACATATGTATTGTTGACTGAAAACAAATGTGCAACCTGAAAGTTGAGAATTAGGTTTTATTTGGCGGACAAAACTGAGAACTTAAGCGCGGGACACAGCCTCTCAGATAGCTCTGAGAAACTGCTCTGAAGAGGTAAGGGAGAAGCTAGGATATATAGGAGTTTTGCAAAAAAGACCAGGTAGTCAGAACATCAAAAGATTATTGTTAATTAAAGAAAACCAGATACCTCAAGTTAAGGAATTTAGCGCTTTTCTATGTATGGAAATATGCAAGAGTCTGGGCTCACTGAAATCATTCCTTGGATATGCACCTCAGCTATCTGGGGCCAGTATCCTGTGCTTTCTCATCTCCTCAGGGTGCATTTTTGGGGGTGGCTGCAGTGGCTGAAGACTTGATGGCGGGCATCCTGTTTCTATCCTGAGTTCCCTTGGGGCTCACCATCGGGGTGGCTGTAACGTGATGGCTTGATGGCTGCAACATCCTTTGTTTACTGATACGGCAGGCAATATTTTTCTTTTTAACATCTTTATTGGAGTATAATTACTTTACAATGGTGTGTTAGTTTCTGCTTTATAACAAAATGAATCAGTTATATATATATACCTATGTTCCCATATCTCTTCCCTCTTGCGTCTCCCTCCCTCCCACCCTCCCTATCCCACCCCTCCGGGCGGTCACAAAGCACTGAACTGATCTCCCTGTGCTATGCGGCTGCTTCCCACTAGCTATCTATTTTACGTTTGGTAGTGTATATATGTCCGTGCCACTCTCTCACTTTGTCACAGCTTACCCTTCCCCCCTCCCCATATCCTCAAGTCCATTCTCTAGTAGGTGTGTGTCTTTATTCCTGTCTTACCCCTAGGTTCTTCATGACATTTTTTTTTCTTAAATTCCATATGTATGTGTTAGCATACGGTATTTGTCTCTCTCTTTCTGACTTCACTCTGTATGACAGACTCTAGGTCTATCCACCTCATTACAAATAGCTCAATTTCGTTTCTTTTTAAGGCTGAGTAATATTCCATTGTATATATGTGCCACATCTTCTTCATTCATCCGATGATGGACACTTAGGTTGTTTCCATCTCTGGGCTACTGTAAATAGAGCTGCACTGAACATTTTGGTACATGACTCTTTTTGAATTATGGTTTTCTCAGGGTATATGCCCAGTAGTGGGATTGCTGGGTCATATGGTAGTTCTATTTGTAGTTTTTTAAGGAACCTCCATACTGTTCTCCACAGTGGCTGTATCAATTTACATTCCCACCAACAGTGCAAGAGGGTTCCCTTTTCTCCACACCCTCTCCAGCATTTATTGTTTCTAGATTTTTTGATGATGGCCATTCTGACTGGTGTGAGATGATATCTCATTGTAGTTTTGATTTGCATTTTTCTAATGATTAGTGATGTTGAGCATTCTTTCATGTGTTTGTTGGCAATCTGTATATCTTCTTTGGAGAAATGTCTATTTAGGTCTTCTGCCCATTTTTGGATTGGGTTGTTTGTTTTTTTGTTATTGAGCTGCATGAGCTGCTTATAAATTTTGAAGATTAATCCTTTGTCAGTTGCTTCATTTGCAAATATTTTCTCCCATTCTGAGGGCTGTCTTTTGGTCTTTTTTATGGTTTCCTTTGCTGTGCAAAAGCTTTGAAGTTTCATTAGGTCCCATTTGTTTATTTTTGTTTTTATTTCCATTTCTCTAGGAGGTGGGTCAAAAAGGATCTTGCTGTGATTTATGTCATAGAGTGTTGGCAGGCAATATTTTCCATTCACAGTATGTTAAGGCAAATGATGAACCAAAGGAGATAATTCTAGAGAATGATGCTTTGAATAAAATAAAGACCCTTCTAACTACAGGGAGTGCGCTGCTCCCATCCTGCAGCAGCTCCTGCACAGGATCGAAGCCCACCTGATCAGGGACGGGCAGTGAGGGATCCCCTTGGCCTCTACTAGTTGGATAAGATGCCTCTGAACCAGCTTCCAACTCTTCCAGATTCTAATGGATTCTAAGGGAATCTGTGTTGCTGTGTGGCTCTATCCCAGCCTCACTCCACCATGGCAATCTTTTCATGAGAGCTTTCTGGAGTTAATAACTTCAATCAAAAGTGTGGCTGTGTGTGGGAGAATTCACCAGGCCTGCTTCAGCTGGGGTCGGGAGACTTTTAACATGCTTTAACCATACCACGGAGAAGCCAGTAACCCTGTATAATGTTGCTTCCTGGCACAACCTGGCTCTCTATATAGGTTCTTTACAAAGCTTCTTCTTTTTAGGTTGGTGATTAAAGGTTTTCCCCCAAAGCATGGAATTGTATCTCTATTTTTTAACGTTTAAAAGCATTTCTCAGTGACTTTGAATATTGGGAAAGGTCTGAGCATTAAAGCAGTCTTTAAAGCAGCAGATTTGAACATCCTTGGATTTTGGTATCCAAGGGGCGTCCTGGAACCAATCACCTGCAGTTACCCGAGGGACTGTATTTTTAAGGTAATATATGTTAATGCTATTCCTAAGACCATCATGAAAAGCTATTGGAGGAAGCAGAGTGAATGCAGGATCATGAAACACATAGAGAAGATGGCCAAAGGCTGCCCTTGGTTTTGTTCCCACATCACCCAAGCTAAGATTCAGGCCCTCCTCTGGCCTTCCCCTCCATAGTCACCTCATCCCCAGGTTAGACACCAGTGTGATGTGTGCCTAGAATACGTGTATCAAACATCTCCTTTGTGACAAGCTTGTGCTAGGCACTGCCTTTAAGGAGCTTATGGTCTTATTGAGGATGAAAAGTATGAATATAGCTATGCTGCACTCCGTTGAGAAAAGGATTAAAGGCAGTTTATCTAGAAAAAGCAACCATAACAATGTAAAATGAGGCTAATATAAAAATGCAGGTCATAGATGAATGAATAAACAAATGTGATATATGCATACAACAGAATATTATTCGGCCTTAAAGAAAGGAAATTTTGACACATGCTACAGTTGGATGAACCTTGAAGACATTATGCTGAGTGAAATAAGCCAGACACAAAGGGATGAATACTGTATGATTCCACTTACATAAGGTATTTAGAGTAGTCAAATTCGTAGGTACAGAAAGTAGAATGGTGGTTGCCACAGGCTGAGGGGAGGCATAATGGGCATAGAGTTTCCGGTTGGGAAGATGAAAAAGTTCTAGAGATGGATGTTCGTGATTGCTGCACAACAACATGGATGTACTAATGCCACTGAACTCTACGTTTAAAATGGTTAAAATGGTAAATTTTAAGTCATGTGTATTTTACCGCAATGAAAGAAAAAGACACAGGATTGCAAAGGCTTCGAAAAAACCAACCAACAAACAAAAACCTCCTTAGTATTTCTGAAAACATTGATTGCAAGTTGAAATGATATTTTGGATATGGTAGATTAAATAAAACATTCTATTAATTTTTTTAAAATGCACACCACAGATGCAGAATCATAAAATCAAATACTTTGGGGAGCCAGCAGGCAGCATACACGTGTGAAGTGACAAGTGGTATGTACGTCAACAGAGGGTGCGTTTGTGACGACCGACCGACCCGAGAGATTGTATGCCTGGCCTGAAGGCATTCAGATTCTATCTTTAAGAAACCCCAACTAAACAAATCAAACAAGTCCTCAGCCTCAATTACCTGGAGGCAGCCGTTAGTGACACGGACATTCGAATGTTACTCGTTTGCTAAGAGGGTATAACAGATTTGCCTTGAGCTCTCTATAGCAACCAGTGTGAAAAGAGAAATTTAGCCAGTTCACAGGGTGGTGGGATAAAAACCAAGCAGTTATTCAGAAGCACACATGCTACTGAGACTGAGATAGGAAAGAAATTTCCCCTGAGAGTCTCATACAAAGAACACTGAAATGTAATGAACAGAGGTTGAGACAAGTCCCATGGGCAGTTTCCCATCCCATTGCTCACTGAGGCCCATTATTTCACAGAACAGTGTCACAACAACAGTTCCCCCAGAGGCCAGTGGTCCAGGGAGAGGCAAAGTAGTGCTGAGTGAATGGTCAAGGCAATGCATGCAATTGATGTTCAAAAGAAGGCAAACTAGCTGAGGGGCCATCTGTCGAGAAGCTTTCTAAAGGCCATGAGGCAGCAGCTCGAGCTTTGGGAAAGGGAGGAGTTAGATTCCTGCCTGGTACATAGTGGATGCTCAGGAAACTTTCGTCGCATGAGTGAGTGGGTAGAGAAGAAAAATACAGGCATTTCAAGGCCAGAGGACTAGAGAGGGCATTCTGGGGAATGATCTGGCTGGAGGATATTAGGACTTTCTTGGTGGCAAGTGGTAAAAACCTAACTTGACCTTGATTTGGCAAAAATAGAAATGTATTGAAAGCATATTGGAGTGCATCCCATAATCGAAAGAGTTGAACATGAAACAGAAAGAAGGTAGGCTGAAGGTGGGCCTCTGGTGGACAGGAGATGTGCAGCCCAGATCCGTCTCAAAGAGGGATGTGTTGGCCCAGATGCTGGCTGTGTGGTCAGTAGAGAGCCTTCAGCTGTCAACTCCTTCAGGGTTTGCCTCAGCTATAGAGCTGTCCCACCCAAGAACACACCCTTCCCTGGGCAGCCCACTTTCAGTGACTGGTCACTGTGAGAGTATAAAGACCAGACTACCTCGGTCCATGCAGGACAATTCCAATGGGCTGTGTGTGCTGCAGAGCTCTCTGTGGGGTCAGCCAAAGCTTTCTTAGACCTGCGCTGCAGTTCAATTTCTCCCTCTACCCAACCCTGCTTCCTCCCCTCCTTTCTATGAGTGTTGCTTCCTGATAAATACCCTGCACCCCAAACTCCATCTCAGGGTATGATTCCATAGAACCCAACCTTTGACAGCCTAAGAAACATATAGAACCAAGGGCTCAAAGGCCACCAGGATCCTCTCTCTCTGTCTGTCATCTCCCCTTCTCTCTGCATCTTCGCTTCTATCTCTTCCACTCCAAATTGACTTTCTTCAGATATTGGGAAACCCGATCATGAAGCATTTCTCACAGTTTTCACCACAGAAATGGACAGATGGTTATTGTTTAGTTTCTGATTTTTAAAAAATGTTTGAAACCCCAGGAAAGGATAATGAAGAGCTCAGCTGGGTGCCCACCCCCAAACAAATCAACTCTGGCCTGGATGTCCAAGCATTATAATTGGCCAGACTTGAGTCAAAACCTGTTTCTCAGGGATAGGATTATATAGGAACAAACATGGCAGCCATAGAGCCATGGGGTTTGGGGGGGGGGGGTTGCTGAGCAAAAAATGATGATATCCTCTACATTTAATTTTAAAAGATTAATTTGGGATTTTGAATGTCAGATATAAGAGATAAGATGTCTTTACCTAGTTCATTGATTTTCAAACAAACGCTTAGAGCAACCGGACTCTTTTTCAAACAAAATTTAACTTGGGAACACCAACATAATTAGTAGATAATAATGGAGCTGCTGGTTTGAGAGGAATTAGGGGGCCCGGAATCCAGTCTCTTGGTCTTCTTTAATTCCATTTCCCAGCAACCAATGAGTCACTTCATTATTCATTCATTTATTCATTTATTTTACTAGTTATTACTGGATACTTATCCTGTCCCAGGCATTGTGCTAGATGCTGGAAAGACAATGGATGAGTAAAAATAAACACTATTATTTATGGAGCATACTATGAATGGTCCTTAGAAGACAGTTTGAAGCCCACTATTCTGGGCAATTTTGTGGGAGTAGGGAGAAGGAGAATATGAGATTGAGATAGAAGAGTGACATAATTAAAGGGATGCTTTAGAAGTACTGACGTGGTGGTTTTAGGTGGGGTCAATTTGATTTGGTGAAGACTGGCATGTTGATTAATTGGGAGACCATTGCAATAGCCAAGACATGAAATGTTGGGTTTAAACTACAGAAAAGGCAGAGGAAATGAAAAAGAAGCATGGATACAAGAAATATAATGTAAGAAAAACTGATGAATCTTAGTGACAACCTCTTAATGAATCTGGCTAGTATCTATTAATGCACGATATTAAAACAATCCCACATACATATGTAGGTACTATGAAACCTCCCCCCTCACACCCCACACACAGACTTTTTCCACTCAATCGAATGTGCAATATATTCAGATCCACATCACTGTGCTTACATATTAATCATTCATGCTTTCTCGACAGCCAATTTCAGTTCCATTTTTTCAGCACCCTGACCACTCACACGTAATTCTCATGGCTCCAAGTACAACACTCTCTCTGGACTGATAGCAGCCTGTCCCATTCCTTATGTCTTCTTTGTATTCAACTGTAATCAAGATTAAATTCCTGAATATTTACAGTTCAACTAATATCAAATAATCCTTTCTTTAGCCAAGACATTGTTCTTTAGTTTCTCAGGGATTTATTTTGTGCTGTATGAAAAAAAATTTAACAGTCCTTTTACATGTTTTAAGTTCATGCATAGTTCAATATGAGATATGGTCCATTTTTCTGGCTGCCTTGTGATGATGTATTTTTTGAAACATCTTTGGGCTGGAGATACTTGCTTACCTACCCCCCTTGTATATTCACCTTGCAATTTAGATTTTCTAAGAATTTTATGAGAAAGTTTCTTATCAGTCATCATTCCAATGTCCAACCCCACTCACATTTCACAGGTGAGGAAACTGAACCCTAGAGAGGTTAAGAGACTATATCCTGGACTAATTTCAGTCCTGTGTTCTTTTACTACTAGAAGATGAAATGAGAAAAGGTAGGGACATGTATATTTTATTGCAATCACCATAAAGTATCAGAGTAATTTTTATTGGCCACTGAAGTGCTGATCACAGGCAATTCTCTGGGGGCAAGGTTTAAACTTTATCCATTCCTGCTGCAAAGCCTTTTTATGTATGTATTAAGAGTTTTGTGTGTTCCGAAGTATCCATCTAGCCTGCAGGCTACTTGAAGGCAGAGACTGTGTATTATGTGTCTTACATTTCACATACTACTTCGTGGGGCACAAAGATTCTAGGTCACATTTTATTCATTTGACAAATATTTATTGGGTACCTACTATGTACTAGACACTATTCTAGGTGTTTGAGATATAGAAATAAGTAAAAACATAGTCTTTACCACAATGGGAGATATTGTATAACAGGAAAATAAGACATTGAACAAGACAATAGTCAATAGGTAATAAGAAGTGTGATGAGGCTTACAAAAGCGAGGTACAAAGTCTGTGGGAACAGCTATCAAGAGACCACCACCTATCCCTCCCCTTTGTTCCCAACCTCCCTTTTCCCCTGCCTCACCCCTCCCTGAATCCATGAATGAAACTGGCTTCAGTGACATAAAGCATGAGTGTAACTTCCGTGACTTCTGTTTCTCTTGGGACCCCTTCTGTTGGTCAACATAAGATGACACCTTAGAGAAAATATTATTGGTGACCTGAGTACCAAATTGATAGTGGATCCCAGAAAGGAACAACTGAAGAATGACAAGCCTGAATGCATTCATTCATTTATTCAGCCAACATCTATTGAGAATTTATTCTGTTCCAGGTACTGTGAGCAAAACGAATAGCCACCGCCATCATTGGGGAGCACATGTGGTGAGGGAGACATATTTTGAACAAAGGATCACATAAATAAATGTAAAATTACAACACCAATAAGCCCTACACCATGCTATATGGGTTTAAGAGTGTATATAACACGGTAATTTGATTTGTCTAATATCTTAGATACAACTAACCTGCAACCTTGTCATTTCCAAAGCCTGAACTCTCAATGTCTATGTCACAGTAAGTCAGCTACTACATGAACATTTCCAGGCCATTTTTCCCATATTCATTCAACTCAAATTATTTCAAAGTTCTTCCTTTTATGGAATTTGGGTTGACCCTCTGGTGTTTAAATGTAGCTAGCAACACTTTCCCCCCTCCCAGCCCTGGAATTTTAAACATCCCATCCTGTGACATGCTTATAAGTTCCCAGAGAGATGTCCTTTCTTTTGGACATATTGCACAGTCCAAGGTTGGCTAATAGGTAGTTGGCATGCCCTCCTTCCTGTCTTCATACTCATGGAAGACATTGCTAATTGATCCACACACACTTTGCCACTGTGCCCAGATGAAGCTTCATAATCCATCTCAATACATCATCAACACAGCACTCTAGGCCACTATGATTAATCAATTGGTTTTAGCATGAGGGTTGAAATCTTTTGCCATCCAAGCCTAGCAATGTCTCTATAAAAGTGAAGTGCATGGAACTGGATACGAGGTTTTGGCATTGGCTTCCAATGTGAGATCTAGGCTACCCATCTTTCTAACCTCCTGAAGATTCCACAGTCCATTATCAATGTTTCCTACCCTAGATGTTCCATCACCTGGCATGTTTTTGCAAATACTATGTGAAGGGGAGAGACCCAGACAAATGAATTTATACTCTCCCTCCACCTTCTAACTTTATTACCTGAAGCTCATTGTAACCATTTGTAAAATGTGGCTACTGATGCTTATTTTACAGGTAGTTGTCGGGATCAATGAGACAATGTAGGTAGATTTAAAAGATTATGATACATTTTCCAGTCTCTTCTTTTTCCTTTCTTCTGACCACTTATGGTCTAGGATAGTCTTTCCACATTTCTAGATCAACCAAAAACTCCATGGAAAATTGTTAAAAACTCCTGAAGACTAAAAAAGATTTGAATAAATGAAAAGATATCTCCTGTTCTGTCTTAAGGTAACTCAACATTATGAAGATGTCAGTTCTTTTTAAGTTAATTTATAAATTTTAATGCAGTTCCAATGTAAATACCAACAAACTACTTTATAGAGTATAGACAAGTTGACACCAAGCTCGATGCTTTGTGACCACCTAGAGGGGTGCGATAGGGAGGGTGGGAGGGAGACGCAAGAGGGAGGAGATATGGGGATATATGTATATGTATAGCTGATTCACTTTGTTATAAAGCAGAAACTACCACACCGTTGTAAAGCAATTATACTCCAATAAAGATGTTAAAAAAAACAAAACAAAACAAGCAAGAATTGCTAAGAAACACTGAAGAAGGAAAAATTACAAGGGAGAATTAGGCTTACTGTATGTTAAAATGATATAAACTTCCATAATTAAAAGAGTTTGGAATTGGTGCATGCATAGCCAAATAGACCAGTGAAAAAGAACAGTATTAGATCCCAAAATATGAAGAGTATGTGATAAAGGCGGCATCTCAAGTCACTGGGGTAAAGATGGACACTTTTTTTTTTTTTTTTTTTGCGGTACGCGGGCCTCTCACGGTTGTGGCCTCTCCCGTTGCAGAGCACAGGCTCCGGACGCACAGGCTCAGCGGCCATGGCTCACGGGCCCAGCCGCTCCGCGGCATGTGGGATCTTCCCGGAATGGGGCAAGAACCCGTGTCCCCTGCATCGGCAGGCGGACTCTCAACCACTGCACCACCAGGGAAGCCCCTGGACACTTTTTAATAAATGGTGCTAGGACAACTGGGTAGCCATTTGAAGCCATGGGCAAAATTAAATCCATATCTCATATCATTCACATTAATAAACTCCAAGTGGATTAGGTCTCTAAATGTAAAATAATGAAATCATACAAGCACTAGAGGAAACCATAGGTAAATCCCTCTTTAACCTCAGTGCGGGGAAAGCCTTTCTAAAGATGATTCAAAAATCCAGAGGCAATAAAAAAGTAAAGTTGATAAATTATTCTACATAAAAAATTTAAAACATTTTACATAACAACACCATAAAGAAAGTCAAACTGCAACCGACAAACATAAGTAAAGTAGAAATTTATAACTTGATCCTAACATATGTCAAATAATAATCTCTCTCTGCCAGAAAGCAATTTTTTAAAAAGGTATGTTTTCAGTTGCATCTATATACTGTATAATACTTTCTACCAGTTATTTTGAAACTGTTAGAAATTTAATCATGGAGACTAAGTAATTTACCTTAAACTTAAAAAGAAAAAAAACTGTGCATAAATGCTGTAATCTAGTTAGTAAAAATGTTTCTCACAGGGTTATGGGTTAGAAATTCTGAAACAACTATGTATACACTAGAATTGAACAAATAAGTAGATAAATTGTGGGTAATGAGAGCTGGGTTTCTTTTTTTTTTTCCTTTTTTTTTTCTTTTGTTTAACATCTTTATTGGAGTATAATTGCTTTACAATGATGTATTAGTTTATGCTTTATAACAAAGTGAATCAGCTATACATATACATATATCCCCATATCTCCTCCCTCTTGTGTCTCCCTCCCACCATCCCTATCCCACCCCTCTAGGTGGTCACAAAGCACCAAGGTGATCTCCCTGTGCTATGTGGCTGCTTCCCACTAGCTATCTATTTTACATTTGGTAGTGTATATATGTCCATGCCACTCTCTTACTTTGTCCCAGCTTACCCTTCCCCCTCTCCGTGTCCTCAAGTCCATTCTCTACATCTGCATCTTTATTCCTGTCCTGCCCATATGTTCTTCAGAACCTTTTTTTTTTTTTTTAGATTCCATGTATATATCTGTTAGCATATGGTATTTGTTTTTCTCATTCTGACTTACTTCACTCTGTATGACAGACTCTAGGTCCATCCACCTCACTACAAATAACTCAATCTTGTTTCTTTTTATGGCTGAGTAATATTCCGTTGTATAGATGTGCCACATCTTCTTTATCCATTCATCTGTCGATGGACACTTTAGGTGAGAGCTGGGTTTCTTATTGTTGAGAAAAAAATTTATAAATAAGGAAAGAGAGGATGTTAGAATTAACCCTGTGGTTTTGGACTGGAATCAGAGGTATCAGCATAGACTCATGGGTTTTGCCATATATAAATGCAAGCAGATAAAGAAATATAGATATATGTGTATATGGGGGTTCGTATACATATGTATAATATTTTCTAGCTGTGCCTGCGGAGAGGCCCTTGTAGCAATAATAGCCCCGTAATAATGAGCACACTCATTGCCCAGATCTTGGTCTCTAAACACCATTCTCCAAAGAAGGGAACTCCTAGGAGAAGTGGTTGATTTCAAAACAGGGTCAAGGTAAACACAAGATGATTCTGGAACTTATTGTGGTGACAGAAAGTAAGAAAATGTTGAAAATAAGATGACAGTATGTGGAAGAAAACAGGAGGCAACCTCAAAGAGCTCCCAATGACCAAAGTTGGAATAATTTGAATGACAAAATAAATAATGATATTATTAGATTTTAATCCATAGAATAAAATAAATATCCATGTGTCCATACAGATATAATAAATAATCAGATAAATGGGGGAATGCAATAGCTCTTTCTCACAGTAGCTTCCAATTGATAAGCATAGAAGGAAAGAGGAAAATATTAGAATCACCATTAGACAAACATCACAGTAATTGCTGCAGACAAGACACATTGATGGATGCTAAAATTACTGGGCAAAAGTTTGAGAAGGAATAGATACCTGAAAATGTCTCTCCCAAGATACTTATCAATTACAAAGGGAACTGTAATAACTTTCAGTGAAGGAACTGGTCAGACATCAACTTAACCAAGTAATCAAGGTAAAAAATGTCACCAGCAATAAGACATGTCAACATCATTGAACCCCTTGATAGGATGCACTGAGAAAGATTCAAGAGCATTTTTGTAGTATTCTTGCCAAAAAAATGCATAACCTCAATCTAATTCATGGAAAAATAGTAGACAAATCCAAATTGAGTGACATTCTACAAAGTCACTGACCAGTACTTCTCAAAAAAGTCAAAGTCAGAAAAGACAAGAAAAGACAGAGGAACTGTTACAGACTAGAAGAGACTAAGGAGAAATAACAACGAGATACAATGTGGGATCATCCTTAGGATCCTGGTACAAAAAAAGGACATTAGTGGAAAAAATGACGACGTTCAAATAAGGCCTGTAGTTTAGCTGCCAGTATTGCACCTGTGATAATACCCTGTTCTTGAGCACTCTACTACGGTCATGTAAGATGGTTATCGTAAGGGATGTGCAGTGAGGGATATGAGGGAACTCTGTACTGTTTTTGCAACTCTTCTGTAAGTTTAAAATTCCTTTAAAGTCTTTTTTAAAGGACCCTCACGGGAAGTAGAGGAGGCCTTTATAAATTAGGAATCCCCAGCAGGGCAGGTATGCCAGTCCTTGAAAGTCTGTGGCCTTTTGTGCCTCTGTGCATACACAGAGTTTCCGTCTGGGCTTGCCATAGCGTCGAGGAACATTACCTCAACTCCAGGGTTGAGGATGGAATAACTGCTGAGCTCTAGGGCTCCCATTTACCATTCTGCATCCTCACAGACCTTGAATAATAATAAGAACCTCATAGTCTACTACTAATTCATAATGAATGACCATTTAATGAGCTGAATTTCACTGTAGAAAGATTTCACTAAGGAAATGTGAAAATAAGGTACATGTAGCCTGTTTTTTTTAAGTTAAAAAAAATGCATTGCAGCATTATTTATAATAGCAAATGTGTGGGAAAAGACTAGTGGCCAAAGCTAGGGGATTGGTTAATAAAACTTATGTTATATTCATACACTGGAATGCCAAAGAGCAATTAAAAATAATGTTGTAGACAATTCAGTGATTTTTCATGTCATATTCCCAAAAAGTTAAATAAATAGGTTAAAAAATAACATGTGTGTGAAAAGTGTATGAATATATATGTATTCGATTTATCAATATACTCATAGATAGATTGAAAGAAAATTTGGAAGATATTCTCTAAAATAGTAACAGGAGTTAAGACTAGTGAAATTACTAATTCTCCCTTCATTTTTTTGAGTGGTTTTTTTTTTTTTTTGCATTTTCTAACATTTCCTCTGAAAATACATCCTTTTCTAATTTATAAAAATATTATTTTAAAAATAAAGCAAGGAGACTTCTGGTTTTAAAATGGTGGGCTAAATGACACTGGTGTCCCTTCTCTTCTCCAAAGTCACCCTGCAACAACGAACAGAAGTAAAACAGGAATGCAAGCTCCATCTTTGACAGAACTAGGAAACAGCTAGAAATCTGAACCACGATATGTAAGGAAGGGGATGCTAAATGCAGATACCACCAGGGATGCCTGTGAGAAGACAACGCCAGGACCTGCCTGAGCGTTCAGGCAAAACCTCAGGGTACTGGTTCTCCTAAGAAATGGGAGACCCTGAGGAGAGAAGCCACCAGTTCCTTTAAACAACGATCATGTAACTTGCAGACTTGTGATGGAAGCTTCTTTGGCCCTCATTTGTCAGCTCAGAGAAGTAGGGAAGCTGGGGCTGAAAGCAGAACCGCACAGATGTGACTTCTTATTAGGAAGCTGAGACAGTGGAGAAGCTGTAAACTGCCAGCGGCCAGCTTTTGCTAGCAGTGAAAAAACAAAGGGAAAAGCAACTCTCTTGCACGGCCACATACACACAATCATTCACGCAAACCTGCCTGATAAGTTTTATTACTATATCAGTTAAGATTATGCTCAGCTATAGGGGCTTCCCTGGTGGCGCAGTGGTTGAGAGACCGCCTGCCGATGCAGGGGACACGGGTTCGTGCCCCAGTCCGGGAAGATCCCACATGCCGCGGAGCGGCTGGGCCCGTGAGCCATGGCCGCTGAGCCTGCGCGTCCGGAGCCTGTGCTCCGCGTCACATCCATATTCCTGACTACAGGAAGAAGGCCTTATTCTACTCCCACTTTTAAGGAGCCTACCTAGAAGCCACACTCAGAACTTTTGCTTTACGTATTGCTGGATAGAGTTAGTCACATGGCCATAACCAGTCATAAAGAAAGCTGGGAATTTTAGGGTTTTAGCTGAGCACAATGACAATGAATTGAATCTGGTTTCTGTTATTACAGAAGAAAGAAATGGATGTTGGAGAATTCAATTAATAGTCTCTACCACAACTATGAACTAGAAAGAGTTCTTTATAGCTCAGAAATACAGTGTTGTTCTGTCCCTGTGGACCTCCTGCAAATAGCTAGTCCAGAAAGAATTTATCTCATTCAAAGATAACTTGTAATTAAAAAGGAATCTGTACACAAACTACATAAAGATATTACAAGAAAAAGGAGGAAAGAATCAGAAAAAAAATGGCAGATGAAGAACATTCACCAAAACAAAGTTGCCATCAGACAGATAAACTTATCATCAAGCATATTGCCATATACCCCAAGAATTTAGTAAGACTTTTAACTATCTTAAAGCAGAAGGCAAGAGTCAGGAAAGGAATGAATAGATTTGACTGTGACTACTATAAGGTATACTGAAGGCAGGGCTCAAATATATGAGCAAAATGAAATAAATATGAAAAAAGAACCATAAAATCCAGTCAAAGTTCAATGAGTGAAAATGTTCATAACTGGTCTCTTTGGATTGCAGATGTTCAATTCTGTACACAATCAAGATAGCATTCAAAAAATAAAAAGAATCAAATGTACAGTGTTCCAAGAAAATAAATGTCAAACAAATTGATGCCAAGATATAGCCTAGAAGTTACTAGATTTCAAAGATATAGAATCTCTTGGGCATCCAGACAGAAAGGGCAAATCATTAATGTGGGTAAAGGAAGGGTGGGTGGGAACGAAGTTGACCTCTGACATCCCCCCAGCATCGTTTAACATTAGAAGATAGGGGAACAATGCTTACAAATGTCTTGCAGTCCCAGGATTTTAAAACTAGCAAAACCAGGGGTCAGGAAACATTTTCATTAAAGGACCAGTAATAAATACCTTCAGCTTTATGGTTCATACAATCTCTGTCACAACTCTGCTATTGTGTCTGGAAGCAGTCATAGACAATACATAAATGAATGGAGGGGGTTGTGTGCCAGTAAAACTTTATTTACAGAAACAGCCGACTGGATTTGGCCCATGGGTTATAGTTTGCTGACCCCTGAGCTAAACCATCACTCAGGCATAAAGGTAAAAGAAAAATACTTTTGAAGTTTTGAGATCTTCAGGGATACAATCCACATGATCTAAAGTGTTAGAAGACAAACTTCAGAGGACAAAAAAGATAAAGGAAGAAATTGAAGCAAAAGTACTGGCAAGAAATAAAAAGCTAAAATATGCTCTACTACCTGGAGAATGAAAAAAAAGAGACATACCTTCCAGCTCTTTGGCAGCAAGTGCCTTAGAAGCCCCGTGACGTGAAAGGATAATTCAAGAAACCAAGACATCTGTTGGAAGCCATAAAAATTATGATCAGTTCTAAGTAAAGAAGGTGATGTCACATTCACAGAGCCCTTTTAAAAACATTTCGCAATTCACAGGGATATTTGGATTGTTAACCCACAGTGACAGCTGCAGTAAGAGGGCCTCCATTTTCTCAGATGGAAAATGAAAGAGTTGAATGAAATCAGAGGTTCTTGGTCCTGACTGCTCATTAAAATCACCTTAGGCTTTTTTTTTTTTTTTTTTTTTAGTGCCTATGCCAGGGTCCCATCTCAGACCAGTTAAATCAGAATTTCTGGAAACAGGAAAGACAAAAGTAAGTTTTAAGCTCCCCAAATATTCAGCTATGTAGCTGTGTTGGAGACCCACTGGATTAAGATGGTTTGGAGGGTACATATCAATTTAGATATTCTATGATTATATATGTAAATATAAATAATTATCCTAAACTTGGAAATTTAGAAATTGCTACATAAAAGAGGCTCAACTACTTAGTCAATTTTGGATGTGTGTTTTTATAACAGAACCTTAAATTACAGTCCACACTGGACCAAGTTACAGAGGTTTCCCAAAAGAACCTAAAGACCTCATGTAAAGAAGCTGGTAATTACTCATGAATATAGAAAGAAGTAATTAACTCCTTCTGACACTGTAATCAATTCCTTATTTTAAAAAGTGTCTCTGTCCAGTAAGTTGTGAAGTGTCAAATGTTCCTTGTCTTTGAAAGTCTGAGGCCCTTGGGATGGTATTTGTTTGCTTTTAAAGAGCATTTCAAAAAGTCTGGTCCTTAACATATTTCTTGAATCACTCATTTCCAAAAATTAGTAAAGTCCAAGAGAGATTTAAACACATTGAGAAAAATAAATGAATCACAATAGAAAAAAAGTTTTCTTAGAGAAACCATATAATCACTAATAATTAGGGTGACAATAGTTCCAGTTTGCCCAGCAATCTTGATGGGTACCTGTTACTCCCAAATAATTATTAATAGTGCTTCCTTTTACTCTCAAATATTTCCTAGTGGAGGCAATATATTATATGGTAACTCTGCCATTGATGTTAACAATACTAAATGAGCTGTATCTCTTCACTAGAGCAGATGCAAGGACCCATGCTTGGAAATATATTAGTGATTAATACTGTACCTTCATAAAAGGGAACTGAATCTGTGACAGGTGTGTGTGATTGGGAATCAGTTTGCATCTGTAGTGTGGGGGAAGGCGCTAACTCATGTAGTCGGATCACAATTAGTATTTTTACAGAAGGATGCCAAGAGATATTTAAAAATAAGTTCTAGAAAATGAAACTGGAGTTGTTGAGAATAAGATTGGAAGAGTTTGGCTGGGAATCAGAAAGGACTTGATAAAGATGCTGAGAATAGCAAGTCCATGAATCAGGGTCACAGGGACCATACTTGATCAGGAACAATACGGGGAGGAAGAAATCCGAGACGGAGAGGATTTGTTATGACAGTTTTGCCAAGGAACTGCCTATTGTTTCCTCCAGCTTTTGTTGACCTGGTCTCACCACCAGGGGGTCTTAAAGCTCTAAGTTTTTGGCACTCAAGTAGAGGTGGAATATGTACCAAAAAAAAAATTTTTTTTAATTTAATTAATTTATTTATTTATGGCTGTGTTGGGTCTTCGTTTCTTTGAGAGGGCTTTCTCTAGTTGTGGCAAGTGGGGGCCACTCTTCATCGCGGTGCGCGGGCCTCTCACTATCGCGGCCTCTCTTGTTGCGGAGCACAGACTCCAGACGCACAGGCTCAGTAATTGCGGCTCACGGGCCTAGTTGCTCCACGGCACGTGGGATCTTCCCAGACCAGGGCTCGAACCCGTGTCCCCTGCATTGGCAGGCAGATTCTCAACCACTGCACCACCAGGGAAGACCCCCAGTGTTTTGTTTTGTTTTTTTTTTTTTTTTTGTGGTACGCGGGCCGCTCACTGTTGTGGCCTCTCCCATTGCGGAGCACAGGCCCCGGACGCGCAGGCGCAGCGGCCATGGCTCACGGGCCTAGCCGCTCCGCGGCATGTGGGATCTTCCCAGACCGGGGCACGAACCTGTGTCCCTTGCACTGGCAGGCGGACTCTCAACCATTGCGCCACCAGGGAAGCCCACCCCCACATTTTTTAAATGAAGTCTATTCTTGCAAAGATTTCCTTAATTCAGATCTTTAATTCAAACAGTTCAATTATTTTAAAAAAACCAATGTTTTCAAATCAGAAAGCCTGGCTTTCATAGAAAAATGGTTTTCTAAGGTAATTATCCTGAACTAGTGTTATTTGATCTTCTAAGACTTTCTTTTCATACGTTGTATGGAAAATTAGGGTCTGCAGGAAACACAAAGATTAAGTGTCAGATCAGTCAAATAAATCCTATCAGTCAATGGAGTGACGAATGTCACTGTCACATCTTTTTCATGTCCAAGAAGGAATATGTGACAGTACTGTAATAGGTATAACATTTGTTCATTCAACAAATATTTATTCAGCATCTATTATGTAGACAACATTACTCATACCTAGTAAATTATGGGGAGTTGTGAAAATGTGAAAAATTAACAACGGCAATAAATATTTATTTACAAGAATAATGGAAAAGCATCCCATGAGATTTTTGAACTATTCATTCTGAGAATAGTTCATTGGTTTTGGCTCCTATAAAATCAGTGGAACTAACCACCGAGTTAGTAGCCCACAAGCCCATAGAGGTGGAGAGCAACTCCCTTGCTCTTGGCTTCCCATGTGCTAGTTCCAGACCCTGGAAAAGCTCAGCTTTACTTCTTATCCTAGGGTTTAATGAGCCATTCCTGTCCCCTTCCAATAAAGTCCCTTTTTCTTAAGCTAATGTAAGTGGATTTCTGTTACTTGCTAATAAAGAATCTTGACTAAAACAGATAACAAAGCTAAATGTGATATTTTAAGAAAGTAATTATAACTCATAGGTACTCCTGACATTTGGTAAAATTCATGTCAAGAATATGGCAACCAAACGGAGTATCTTCTTGGAAAGAAATGGATCAAATATAAAAGGAAGGGGGAAACTCCAGGGGTAAATAAGGTATAAGATTAGTGGGAACTCTTAAACTTGACACTGAAGGCAGAGTGAGACCATTTCAGTGAGAATAAAATGAGAGAGAAACAGAATTGATTGTTATGGAAGCATGCTACTACTTGCTTAATCTAGCATTTTCATAATGACATTTCAGTACTCCTCAACTTACCTTTATATGTTGAACTTGGACATTCATCTGTGAGCTTTACAGCAAACATTTTAAGTTATCACATTGTCTGTTGGTTGGCCAAAATAGCTTAGTTTCAGCAATGTAGCCACCTTTGCCCTTTCTAGAGTATTTGTGTAATTATTTGAGTATTCTATTACACCTTTGTGGTTATTTTCTAAAATGTGAGTAGGAAATAGAAAAATTAGTATCAATGCTACTAATAAGTAGTATATTTCTCATAAGCTTAGTACAACTAAAAAAGATTGACACCATAAGTTGTTTGAAAAATAGCAATTCTTTGCTATCAATTGAGCCCATTGGGATTAAGCTGTCGAGTTGATACTTAGTTGTAAAGGAAAAAAATATATTAAAATATGTAAAAAAGCAGAACCACCATCAACTTTTTTTTCTAAAAGTTGTGGTATAATTAAGAATTTTTTTATTATTCTGGAAACAGAGTACTCCTCCATTATAATGTCCAAGTCTGCTATTTAATACCTGTGCATCTGATTTCCTGCACAATCTTAGGGAACTATCACATGCTAAAATAATGGTCTGCCTCCATGACAAAACTTGCACAGAGACAAGCTTTATGTTGATGAGGAATCTCAACTCTCTTGACATCTACTAGGATTCTTTTACAGCTCAAAGTTAAGTGATTAAAAATTGTTTTACTTACCTCACTGACAGTATCATCTCTGAAATAACAGAAACTAGCAAAGAGACTACTATTCTGGTCCAGCTTCTCTCTAACAAGGAAGAACTGAATGGTTACCATGTCATCTTGGAATTTGTAATAAGGAAAGAAAATATAGGGCAGAGGCTGATGTGTGCTGAAGATTTTAAGAAAGCAGATGTCAAAGCTTCAAAGGAAAGGAGGGAGTTATAGCACGGGGGTAAGAGCTCCGACTACAGACTCAAGAAAAATATAGGTTTGAATCCCAGGTGTGCCACTTGCTAGTTGTGTGACATTGAGCAAAATGTTTAACCTCTCTAAATCTCGGCTGTCCTTTGCAACGTGAGGATAGTAAGGAAAAACACAAAATGCCTGGGAAAATTCTTTAACCTCTGAGCTTGTTAAAAACAAACAAAAAAAACAGATAGTAATTGTATATGCCACATAGTTTTCTTGGGAGAATTAACTAAAAAATTCATGTAAAATACCTAGCACTGTATTTGGTAAATAGTAAGCATTTTTAAAAATGCACACACACATTGTATGTATATTTTATGGACTCTAAAATTCTAAGAAAGAAGTGAGACATTCATGAAAGAAACTAGCTAGCTCAGATTTAAAATGAATAGAAGGTGGAATAAAGGAGGATATGACTAATAATGAACACCAAAGGATATCACAAACCTCTAAGTTTTAAAAGGATAGAGCTCAGGAGAAAATGAATTTATATTTCTAAAGACAAAACTTCTTCAGCTACATTTTGTGGGAAGAAGATGTGGAACAGAATATACTTGCTCTTTGGGGCCTATTATGCAATGTTACCAGATGAAGAAGAGAAGACAGAGCTACTTGATTTCTATTTGAAGTCTACATTTCCCAGCAAGAATCATCCTCAACTGGAAAGGGAAGAGGAAGCCAGGGAAAGAGAGTATGTACCAAAAGATGGGTTAGAAGAGAGAAAGGGAAGACAGAGTTACTACTTTACATGGATTCAAATCTCCAGATCCATAGACTAAGTGGTGTCTCAGATTTTTTTCCAGGATCAGAAATGCAATTGCTTGACGTAAAGATTTGTTACAGCACTGAAGTTCTGAAATCATTCTGACAAAGACACATTGCTATAAAGATAGAGATATGCTCATTTAAATAAATTGGCCACCCACATCTTTATAGATTTTATTGGGCTTTATAAATCATACATAGTTTACAATGATGCATCCTTGTATCGAATGTTTAATTATTTAAGCCAAATAACATGCTGCTGAAGCCAGTCAACCGTCTGTAGATATCATCCTTTACGAAACTTTGCTCATCTTCTGAAGGCTGACAGTAGGTCAGTGAAAGTAACTCTTCATCATCCGCCAAGGATTTGAGCCTTTATTTTATGCCCAATGAACTGGGGATCTAAAGATGATTCCTTTTTATATAGCGAGAAAGACAATCATGTGAGCAGGTTGAAGTTCAAAACATAGTTTGAAATGCTAAACATAGGTTCAAGCAAATTTCTACAGGAACACAAAGAGAGGAAATAATAATATTGAGTTGAGAGACCAAAGAAAGGGAAGGATTATAGGCAGGGTTGCAACTAAAAACATAACAACTTATACCACCAATCAGACAGACCTATGACAAATCAGAATAGACACAGGCATTAAGTATCCAGTAAGTGATAGCAGTTGGTGCCCGCTAAAGTCTTCCCCTGGTTAGAGGTGAGGTCTCATAAAGGCTGAGCCTCAAATTATCTGTGGAATTTTGATAGGTGTAGAATGGCAGGAATAAAAACTCTAATATGAAGGAAGAAAATAAACAGTGAACCAAAAAAATGGATTACATACCTTGAAACCAAGAACTTCAAGTTCATTGATTAAACAGGTGTGGCTGTTGAGTATAATTTGTGGAAAGGTATAGAAGGAGATGTGGCTGGGAAAGCTATTGAAGATCATGGATGGTTTTAAATACCAGAATAAGGAGCTTGAATTTAATTCTATAGTAACCACAATAATAGTTGCGATTTACTGAGCACACACTCTGTTGCAGAAACTTAATATGCATTATCTCATTTAATTCTTAAAGTAACCCTATGAGAAAGATCCAGTTATGATCTCCACTTTACAAACTGAGGCTTAAATTAACATACCTAAGTTCACACAGCTAGTTAAGTGTTAGAATTTAGATTCAAATCCATAGCTCTCTAAATCCAAAACCCATAGCAAAAATGACTAAGCTATACATCCTTGATTGTGGAGAAAATGGGAGCAAGGATCAGTTTTTGAGAGGGAGACATGATCAAAGCTCTGTTTCTGGAAGATAAAACATAGTGGCAATAAATTTCCTGGAAAAGTGAGAAATTAATAGTGGGAAGACTAGTTAGAAAGTTATTAGTTCAGGGGAGGGGCCTGAGGACCTGAATGAGGGCAATAACAATACAGAAAATGGGATCAATAAAGACACTGGAAAGGAAGAATTAGGAGAACTTATGTATTCATTTTCTATGCTGTATAACAAATTAACGCAAACGTAGTCACTTAAAGCAACATATATGTATGATCTCAGTTTGTATGGGCCATGATTCTGGGTACAGCTTAGCTAGGTCTCTGCTCAGGGTCTCACAAGGCTGCAGTCAAAGTGTCACTTGATCTATGTTCTTACCTGGAGGTTTGATTGGGAAAGAGTCTACTTCTAAGCTTATCTGGATTGAAGACTAAGATAAGAATTGGCAGAATTCATTTCTTTGTGATTGTACGACTGGGTTCCCCAGTTTCTTGGCAACTGTCACTGGGGAACACCTCTCAACTACTAGAGGTCACTCTCAGATCCTTGCCACTGGATCCCGCCTCTTGACACTGCAGCTCACTTCTTTAAGGCCCACTTCTTTAAGGCCAGCAAAAGAATCTCAGCTGCTTCCTCCAGGCTGAAGGTCAGGCCCACCCATGATAATCCCCTTTTGATTAATTCAAAATTAACTGATGAGGGGCCTTAACTACATCTGCAAAATCCCTTTACCTTTGCCATATAATGTAACCTAATCACTGGAGTGACATCCATCTATTCACAGGTCCTACCCACACTCAAGGGGAAGGTATCATAAAGAAAGTGTTACATCAGAGGGTGGGAGTCTTGGGCCTGCCAATTTGCCTACCACTCTTAACAGCTGATTTAACACGAGGAGACAGAGATCACTCAAAGTTCTTAGCCTGAGTAATTAAGAGAATAGTGATGTCACTAACTGATATGACAAGAGGAAAAGAGTTTAATGAGAAATATCATGAATCTTGCTTGGGATTGCCCATCTGGAGGTATCTGCAATACATCCATTTGTCCTAAACCAATTGCATCAGTTTGTTTCAACAGTACCTAATGTTTTATTAAATGGTGTGGAGAAGAAGAGTTTCTTACATCTGGAAGTGATTCTATCATAAAGTACACAATTTTTTTTTAAATGTTACAAATGGCCATGAACTTGAGAATCAATTAGCAAGTTGATTATGTTTTAGATTCATGTCTTTTTTGTATCTCAACCAATCACAGAGGGTGTTTTGTTTTGTTTTTGAGTTGTTTTGATAAATGTTCCTTTCAGGCTCTGTTATTTCTGAGAAATAGCCAAACATTTCTTTTCCTCCATGAATGTTTATCTTCAAATATATCCAGTAACAGCCAAATGAGTTGTTAAGCAAGTAGATAAATGAAACACCCAAAATAACCAAGGAAATAATGTTAGTGCTAATAAAAATTAGAAGAAATAATCTAAACTCTCATTTTAAACTATCTAAATAATTCCATGGCTTTGGGGTTAATGCAGATCACATGTTCCCTAGCACACAGTGATATGCAGAATATTATTGCTTGGCATAGGGTAGAAAAGAAACACTTACCAAATGTCTTCCTAATGCCAAACCCGATGCTAGAACTTTCACACATGCTGTCTTTTTCTATTCTAACAACTCTCAAATGAGAATAATATCAGCCTCATTTTCTTAGTAGATAAGGCAGTTGAGGCTGAGAAGTCCAAAATTTCACCCAAACTAGGAAGCAGGAATAGCCAAGTTTCAGACCCAAATTTATCTTATTCTTCAGGTCTTATTCTTTCCACTATTAATCTTTCTTCAATTCTCAGATTAGCTGTAACTTCCTCTAAGAAGTCTTCCCTGACCCCCGCTGGATCTTCCAAGACTGTTAGCTTCACATTCCCATCACCTTGTTTTCCTGCACAACCAATTAGTGTCAAAGTGCTTGCATTCTACAATTTCTCAGAATCCAAATTCCGCAGGCTGAGATCCAAGTTTCAGCCTTACACTTGCTGAGTGCATGAACTTGCAAAGCTGACTAAGCCTCAAGCTTTACACTAGTAAAATAGGAATAATATTAGTACATGGCTCTAAGGATAGTTGTGAGAATGACTTGAATATAAATCCATGGGGAGGGAACCTTCAAGATGGCAGAAGAGTAAGACGTGGAGATCACCTACCTCCCCATAAATACATCAAAAATACTTCTACAAGTGGAACAGCTCCTACAGAATACCTACTGAACGCTGGCAGAAGACCTCAGACCTCCCAAAAGGCAAGAAACCCACCACGTACCTGGGTAGGGCAAAAGAAAAAACAGACACAGAAGAATAGGGACTGGACCTGCACCAGTGGGAGGGAGCCATGAAGGAGGAAAGGTTTCCACACACTAGGAAGCCCCTTCGAGGGCGGAGGAGAGCGCAGCAACAGGGGTGCGGAGGGCAAAGCGGAGAGATTCCCGCACAGAGGATCTGTGCCGACCTGCACTCACCAGCCCGAGAGCCCAGGGCGGGCGGGGCTGGGAGCTGAGGCTCGGGCTTCGGAGATCGGATCCCAGGGAGAGGACTGGGGTTGGCGTCGTGACCACAGCCTGAAGGGGGCTAGTGCACCACGGCTAGCCGGGAGGGAGTCCGGGAAAAAGTCTGGACCTGCCGAAGAGGCATGAGACTTTTTCTTGCCTCTTTGTTTCCTGGTGCGCAAGGAGAGGGGATTCAGAGCGCCGCTTAAAGGAGCTCCAGAGACGGGCGTGAGGCGCGGCTATCAGCGCGGACCCCAGAGACGGGCATGAGACGCGAAGGCTGCTGCTGCCGCCACCAGGAAGCCTGTGTGAGTGCACAGGTCACTCTCCACACCCCCCTTCCGGGGAGCCTGTGCAGCCCGCCACTGCCAGGGTCCCGGGATCCAGGGACAACTCCCCCGGGGTAACGCATGGTGCGCCTCAGGCTGGTGCAACGTCAGGCCGGCCTCTGCAGCCGCAGGCTTGCCCCGCACCCGTACCCCTCCCTCCCCCTGGCCTGAGTGAGCCAGAGCCCCCGCATCAGCGGCTCCTTTAACCCCGTCCTGTCTGAGCGAAGAACAGATGCCCTCCAGCGACCTACACGCAGAGGTGGGGCCAAATCCAAAGCTGAGCCCCGGGAGCTGTGCGAACAAAGAAGACAAAGGGAAATCTCTCCCAGCAGCCTCAGGAGCAGCAGATTAAATCTCCACAATCAACTTGATGTACCCTGCATCTGTGGAATACCTGAATAGACAACGAATCATCCCAAAATTGAGGTGGTGGACTTTAGGAGGAATTGTAGATTTGGGGTTTGCTGTCTGCAATTTGTTTCTGATATTCCTGATATTTCTGTTTTTTTGTTTTGTTTTGTTTTTTTGCGGCATGTGGGCCTCTCACTGCTGTGGCCTCTCCCATTGCGGAGCACAGGCTCCGGACGCGCAGGCTCAGCAGCCATGGCTCACGGGCCTAGCCGCTCCGCGGCATGTGGGATCTTCCCAGACGGGGGCACGAACCTGTGTCCCCTGCATCAGCAGGCAGACTCTCAACCACTGTGTCACCAGGGAAGCCCAACTTATGTTTATCTTAGTTTGGTTTTTAGCGCTTGTTATCATTAGTGGATTTGTTTATTGGTTTGTTTGCTCTTTTTTTAATTTATTTTTTTACGTTAATTTCTTTCATTTATTATTATTATTTTTCTTTCTTTCTTTTTCTCTCCCTTTTCCTCTGAGCTGTGTGGCTGACAGGCTCTTGGTGCTCAGGTCTGGTGTCAGGAAATTAAATTAAAATTAAAACAAACAAAAGCTAAGAGAATTCAGCACCACCAGACCAGCTTTACAAAAAATGCTAAAGGAACTTCTCTAGGCAGGAAACACAAGAGAAGAGAAAGACCTACAATAACAAACCCAAAACAATTAAGAAAATGGTAATAGGAACATACATATCGATAATTACATTAAATGTAAATGGATTAAATGCTCCCACCAAAAGACATAGACTGGATGAATAGATACAAAAACAAGACCCATATATATGCTGTCTAAAAGAGACCCAATTCAGACCTAGAGGCATATACAGACTGAAAGTGAGGGGATGGAAACAGATATTCCATGCAAATGGAAATCAAAAGAAAGCTGGAGTAGCAATTCTCATATCAGACAAAATAGACTTTAAAACAAAGACTATTACAAGAGACAAGGACACTACATAATGATCAAGGGCTCAATCCAAGAAGAAGATATAACTAACAATTGTAAATATTTATGCATCCCACATAGGAGCACCTCAATACATAAGGCAAATGCTAACAGCCATAAAAGGGGAAATCGACAGTAACACAATCATACTAGGGGACTTTAACACCCCACTTTCACCAATGGACCAATAATCCAAAATGAAAATCAATAAGGAAACACAAGCTTTAAATGATACATTAAGCAAGGTGGACTTAATTGATATTTAAAGGGCATTCAATCCAAAAACAGCAGAATACACTTTCTTCTCAAGTGCTCATGGAACATTCTCCAGGATAGATCATATCTTGGGTCACAAATCAAGCTGTGGTAAATTTTAGAAAATTGAAGTCATATCAAGTATCTTTTCCGACCACAACGCTATGAGATTAGAAATGAATTACAGGGAAAATAACGTAAAAAACACGAACACATGGAAGCTAAACAATACGTTACTAAATAACCAAGAGATCACTGAAGAAATCAAAGAGGAAATCAAAAAATACCTAGAGCCAAATGACAATGAAAACACGACGACCCAAAACCTATGGGATGCAGCAAAAGCAGTTCTAAGTGGGAAGTTTATAGCAATACAATCCTAGCTTAATAAACAAGAAACATCTCAAATAAACAACCTAACCTTACACCTAAAGCAATTAGAGAAAGAAGAACAAAAAAAAAAATCCCAACGTTAGCAGAAGGAAAGAAATCATAAAGATCAGATCAGAAATAAATGAAAAAGAAATGAAGGAAACAATAGCAAAGATCAATAAAACTAAATGCTGGTTCTTTGAGAAGATAAACAAAATTGATAAACCATTAGCCATATTTACCAAGAAAAAAAGGGAGAAGACTCAAATCAATAGAATTAGAAATGAAAAAGGAGAAGTAACAACTGACACTGCAGAAATACAAAGGATCATGAGAGATTACTACAAGCAACTCTATGCCAATAAAATGGATAACCTGGAAGAAATGGACAAATTCTTAGAAATGCACAACCTTCTGAGAGTGAACCAGGAAGAAATAGAAAATGTGAACAGACCAATCACAAGCAATGAAATTGAAACTGTAATTAAAAATCTTCCAACAAACAAAAGCCCAGGACCAGATGGCTTCACAGGCGAATTCCATCAAACATTTAGAGAGAGGTAACACATATCTTTCTCAAACTTTTCCAAAATATAGCAAAGGGAGGAACACTCCCAAACTCTTCTATGAGGCCACCATCACTCTGATACCAAAACCAGACAAAGATGTGACAAAGAAAGAAAACTACAGGCCAATATCACTGATGAACACAGATGCAAAAATCCTCAACAAAATACTAGCAAACAGAATCCAACAGCACATTAAAAGGATCATACTATGATCAAGTGGGATTTATCCCAGGAATGCAAGGATTCTTCAATATATGCAAATCAATCAACATGATACACCATATTAACAAACTGAAGGAGAAAAACCATATGATCATCTCAATAGATGCAGAGAAAGCTTTCGACAAAATTCAACACCCATTTATGATAAAAACCCTGCAGAAAGTAGGCATAGAGGGAACTTTCCTCAACATAATAAAGGCTATATATGACAAACCCACAGCCAACATCACCCTCAATGGTGAAAAACTGAAACCATTTCCACTAAGATCAGGAGCAAGACAAGGTTGCCCACTCTCACCACTGTTATTCTACATAGTTTTGGAAGTTTTAGCCACAGCAATCAGAGAAGAAAAGGAAATAAAAGGAATCCAAATCGGAAAAGAAGAAGTAAAGCGGTCACTGTTTGCAGATGACATGCTACTATATATATAGAATCCTAAAGATGCTACCAGAAAACTACTAGAGCTAATCAATGGATTTGCTAAAGTATCAGGATACAAAATTAATGCACAGAAATGTCTGGCATTCCTATACACTAATGATGAAAAATCTGAAAGAGAAATTAAGAAAACACTCCCATTTACCATTGCAACAAAAATAATAAAATATCTAGGAATAAACCTACCTAAGGACACAAAAGACCTGTATGCAGAAAACTATGACACTGGTGAAAGAAATTAAAGATGATACAAACAGATGTAGAGATATACCATGTTCTTGGATTGGAAGAATCAACATTGTGAAAATGAGTCTACTACCCAAAGCAATCTACAGATTCAATGCAATCCCTATCAAAGTACCACTGGCATTTTTCACAGAACTAGAACAAAAAGTTTCAAAATTTGTATGGAAACACAAAAGACCCCGAATAGTGAAAGCAATCTTGAGAAAGAAAAACGGAGCTGGAGGAATCAGGCTCCCTGCCTTCAGACTATACTACAAAGCTACAGTAATGAAGACAGTAAGGTTCTGGCACAGAAACAGAAATATAGATCAATAGAACAGGATAGAAAGCCCAGAGATAAATCGATGCACATATGGTCACCTTATGTTTGATAAAGTAGGCAAGAATATACAATGGAGAAAAGACAGCCTCTTCAATAAGTGGTGCTGGGAAAACTGGACAGCTACATGTAAAAGAATGAAGTTAGAACACTCCCTAACACCATACACAAAAATAAACTCAAAATGGATTAAAGACCTAAACACAAGGCCAGACACCATCAAACTTCTAGAGGAAAACATAGGCACAACACTCTATGACATAAATCATAGCAAGATCCTTTTTGACCCACCTCCTAGAGAAATGGAAATAAAAACAAAAATAAACAAATGGGACCTAATGAAACTTCAAAGCTTTTGCACAGCAAAGGAAACCATAAACAAGACGAAAAGACAACCCTCTGAATGTGAGAAAATATTTGCAAATGAAGCAACTGACAAAGGATTAATCTCCTAAAATTTACAAGCAGCTCATGCAGCTCAATATTAAAAAAACAAACAACCCAATCCAAAAATGGGCAGAAGACCTAAATAGACATTTCTCCAAAGAAGATATACAGATTCCCAACAGACACATGAAAGAATGCTCAACATCATTAACCATTAGAGAAATACAAATCAAAACTACAATGAGATATCACCTCACACCAGTCAGAATGGCCATCATCAAAAAATCTGCAAACAATAAATGCTGGAGAGTGTGTGGAGAAAAGGGAACCCTCTTGCACTGTTGGTGGGAAGGTACATTGATATAGCCACTATGGAGAACAGTATGGGCGTTTCTTAAAAAACTAAAAATAGAACTACCATACGACCCAGCAGTCCCACTACTGGGCATATAACCTGAGAAAACGAGTCATAATTCAAAAAGAGTCATGTACCAAAATGTTCATTGCAGCTCTATTTACAATAGCCAGGACATGGAAGCAACCTAAGTGTCCATCAACAGATGAATGGATAAAGAAGATGTGACACATATATACAATGGAATATTACTCAGCCATAAAAAGGAAACAAACTGAGTTATTTGTAGTGAGGTAGATGGACCTAGAGACTGTCCTACAGAGTGAAGTAAGTCAGAAAGAGAAAAACAAATACCGTATTCTAACACCTATATATGGAATCTAAAAAAAAAAATGTTCATGAAGAACCTAGGGGCAAGATGGGAATAAAGATGCAGACCTACTAGAGAATAGACTTGAGGACAGGTGGAGGGGGAACGGTAAGCTGGGACAACGTGAGAGAGTGGCATGGACATATATACACTACCAAACGTAGAATAGATAGCTAGTGGGAAGCAGCTGCATAGCACAGGGAGATCAGCTGGGTGCTTTGTGACCAGCTAGAGGGGTGGGATAGGGAGGATGGGAGGGAGACCCAAGGGAGAGGACGTATGGGGATACATGTATACATGTAGCTGATTCACTTTGTTATACAGCAGAAACTAACACACCATTGTAAAGCAACTATACTCCAATAAAGATGTTAAAAATATATATATAAATCCTTATTGTTGTTATCATTATCCTCATAAGATGTTGTTCCACTTATTACATGGGATTGCATTTGCCTGTTTACTTTTCTGTATTTCACACTAGATTATAAAAATCCTCCCTTGGACAGAGGCTGCATCTTGTTAGCTGTGTTTTCCCCAGATTCTAGCACAGTACCTATCGGCCATGTTGCTGGCACTCAAAACGTTCAGCGGAGGCAGGGAGGCAGAGAGGGAGGAGACTGCTCCTTATATAGGGTTCTTGCCTTTTCCTTGGCACAGCCTTAATAAAGGCATGAACTGCCATGTTTCTTGCAGCATTGTTCACAGTATGGAAATAAACTACGTTTCTATCAACAGATGAATGGATAAAGGAGATGTGGTGTATATACGTACAATGGAATACTATTTAGCCACAAGAAAGAAGGAGATATTTGTGACAATATGGATGCAACTGGGGGGCATTATGCTAAAACTAAAAATAGAATTACCCTACGATCCAGCAATTCTACTCCTGGGTATATATCTGAAAAACAAACCAAAAACACTAATTTGAAATAATACATGCACCCCAGTGTTCCTAGCAGCATTATTTACAATTGCCAAGATATGGAAGCAACCTAAGTGTCCATGGATGGACTCGGAGGGCATTACGCTAAGTGAAATAAGTCAGACAGAGAAAGGCAAATACTAAATACTGTATGGTATCACTTATATGTGGAATCTAAAAAAGCCAGAATCATAGAAACTCAGAGCGGAGTGGTGGTTACCAGGGACTGGGGGCTGGGGAAATGGGGAGATATTGGTCAAAATTACAAACTTCCAGTTATAAGATGAGTAAGTTCCAGGGATCTACTGTACAGCATGGTGATTATACTTGATAATACTGATTTGTGGGCTTGAAAGTTGCTAAGAGAGTAGATCTTAAATGTTCTCACAACAAAAAAGAAATGCTAATTATGTGATATGATAAAGGTTTTCACTAAACTACAGCAGCAATCATTTTACAATATATAAATTACCAAATCAACACATTGTACACCTTAAAATTATACAATGTTACAGGTCAATTGTATCTAAAGAAAACTGAAAAGGATAAATAAAGACATGAGAATATGTGGAGATCAAGATAAGCCACTACTTCCCTTGAATTATATTTAATGAACAGAAGCCTTAGAAAGTGGAGTTTGTTATGACATCCTTAATGCCAAATATGATCTGGAAATCTAATACTTAAATTGTGCCTGGAAAAAGCCAAAGCGCAGGCAGTCCCTTAACAAGTGAGCATTCTCCCTCCTCAGGAAAAAAGCTCGCCAGACCCACCCCCACAGCCTGATAGTAATGTGCTCCATGGGAATGACCTCCCTATAGCATCAAAACCACTCACAGGACAGTAGCCAATTCCCAGCCACCACTGACTCCAGTGCTTTGAAAAATGCCCCAGGCTCTTACTGTTTTTCTTTTTTTAATGTCAAATAACCAATGATTTTAATTTAGATATAATTGACATATAACATTGTGTATATTTAAGGTGTACAGTAAGTTGATTTGATACATTTATGTTGCAGTATGACTACACGTTTTACCACCATAGCATTAGGTGTTGAGAACATTTAAGGTCTAGTCTCTTAGCAACTCCGAAGTATATAATATAATATTGCTGGCTGTAATTACTATGCTGTGCATTAGATCTCCAGCACTGATTTATCTTCTAGCAACAAATTTGTACCCTTTGACCAACATCTCCCCAAGTCCCCACCCACCAGCCCCCGGTAACTCTACTCTCTGTTACTATGTGCTTTTATCCCCACTTTTTATTTGCTCCATCTCAGCTACACCCATTTCCACTTTGTCACCTTCAGCTCTTAGCAGGCCAGTGCCAGTTTTTATTCTTCCAAGGAAAAGAGCAATTTTGGATTTGACTGTGTATGACTTGTACTTATTTGAAGCCCTGCATTCAAGTGAGAACAAAATACCCAAACAAGCATATTTAATTAATATAGGGTCAACCAGTTTGGACACTTGTGCGCCATGGTCATAAAAGAGGATTGTTCATATTTTTCACATTTCTTATAATAAAGTCAAAGTCACAGGTAAAAATGAAAATTAAGGCTTCCCTGGTGGCGCAGTGGTTCAGAGTCCGCCTGCCGATGCAGGGGACACAGGTTCGTGCCCCGGTCTGGGAAGATCCCACATGCCGTGGAGCGGCTGGGCCCGTGAGCCATGGCCGCTGAGCCTGCGCGTCCGGAGCCTGTTTCTCCGCAATGGGAGAGGCCACAGCAGTGAGGCCCACGTACCACAAAAAAAAAAAAAAAAAAAAAATGGAAATTAGACAGAAGTAACCACCGGAAAGAGAGATGAATATAAAGCCCTATTCATTTGTGATGCAAAAATCCATTAAGAGCTAATCTCCTTGGACAGCCTTATGGATACTGCATAACTCACTGAGCCCAACTGTACTTAGGAAGTGATGGTTAAATATTGAAAATCTGATTGGGAGACAGAGGTGGCTTCCTGCTCTTTCCTGTAATTGCCTTGTCTGATTTTCCTCTTAAACAATGTATCACTGGAATTTCTGACTATGATGGAGTGTAACCCACCCCCACCCGGAGACCTCTGCCCTGAAGTCTAGGGCTCCAACCCCTCGGGAGTCATCTGACGGAGGACTTCATCTATCTCCTCTGCACCTGTCATACGCTTTTCCCTTGTCAAGCCCCAGGGTGTTGTGTGGAACTTACAAGCCTTCCCCAGCCTGTCCCCCTCCTCCCTACTGTCTCTTGCGTGTTACAGCAGCCTAATGAGTTGAAGAGACAGAGCCAACCCTGGCTTCTTATTACAATCACATTCCATGTTCTTCAAATAAACCCAGCTCAGAACAAAAGCGGGACCTTCTGGGCACAGCCTTTGTTGTGGCTGTTTAATCATAACATTTTGGTGGGACCCAGAATATTATGGTGATTGCTTTCAAGCAATTTGTGATATACATGCTTAGCAGATGATGTAACTTGCACGTTGCTTTCTGCTATGACAGTATACGCTACAAATGCAAACAGATGTATTTCCCGTGACCTTCGCCCTGACAAATAGAGTTGTTTTATGTATTTCCCAGTTAACATTTTTTGAGAGCTTCACAATGCAGTCTCCTAAGGTCTCTCAATACTTGTGCTTTTTATACTTTATTTTAGGTATCTCAGGAATGTGATAACACTAATGAGATATTAGGGTAAGAAAAATAGTAAAAAGCATATCGACTCCAACTTTTACAGAAGCTTATTTTAGACATGTTGCTTTCCCTTCAGTTTAGCTCTCAACTGACTAAAATGATAGGAAAGAGCTTTCTGAAGCATAGCATTTTAGCAAAAGAATATTGAGGGGAAAACACCTAGAATAAGGTGTTGTATGAATATAGATGTGAAAACCTAGCAAGAAGAATTCATAATACGTTATGAGATAACTTTACAACAAGCAAGTGGGATTTATCCTGAGAGTTAGGATAAAATCTATTAAAACCATACCACCTCAAATGACATAATTGTCTCAAGTAACCATTTCCTCTTTTGTGTTTTGTTCTCCTAGTGTCTAAGGAGACAAAAAGAATGTTGAGGAGCTGGGAGTGCCCCTTATTTGTGCCTACTTATATGTGCCTATAGGCACTTTCCCAATAGATATTTACTAGTGTGCGGTAGCAGGTAAGAGCAGTGGTTTTCCAGTACTGAGACCGGAATATTTTCAAAAATTTGTTACAATTGATTTTTTTAAATTATAGCTTCTTATTTTGAAATAGGTTTAGAGTCACAAGATATTCTAGAAACAGTGCAGAGAATTCTCGTGTACCCTCACCCAGTTTCCCCTACTGATAATACCTTATATAACTATAGTGCATCGTCAAAAACAAGAAATCGACCTGGATACAATACTATTCTCAGGAAAAGACCTTATTTGGATTTTACCAGTTTTTGCATGAGTGTGTGTGTGTGTGTGTAGTTCTATAATTGATGTAACCATCAACAAATTAAGGATATAGATCTGTTCTATCACCACAAAGGAGCTCCCTTGGGTTATGCCTTAAGAGTCATATCCTATCCCCATACCTAACTCCTGGCAATAACTGTTTCACCATTATGTTTTTACCTTTTCAAGAATATTATATAAATGGAAACGTGCCATATGTTACCCTTTGAGATTGGCTTCTTTCACTCAGCATAATTCCTTTGAAATTCATCTAAATTGTTACACGTATCAATAGTTAATTCCATTGTATTGCTGAGTATTATTCCATAGTATGAGATGTAGCACAGTTTGTTTATCCATTCACCTGCTGTGGGACATTCGGGTTGTTTCTAGTTTCTGACTATTACAGAGAAAGCTGCAGTGGACCTTCATGTACAGGTTTTTGTGTGACTATAACTTTTCATTTGCTGGGTCACATGATTCTGTATGTTTAATTTGATAGGAAACTGCCAATCTTTTCCGGAAGGGGCTATACCATTCTACACCCCTCCTCAGCACTTGGCACTACTGGTATTATTTATTTTTGCTATTCTAATATGTGTGTAATAATATCAATAGTACATATAGCTTTAATTTGCATTTTCCTGAAGGCTTATGATGTTGAAAACTTTTTCATATGTTTATTTACCATCAGTATGTCCTCTTTAGACAGGTGTCCATGAAAGTTTTCTGCCCATATTCTAATTGGATTGTTTGTCTTCTTACTGTTAAGAGAGTTCTTTTTGTATTCTGCATACAAGTTCATTATCAGATAAATGATTAGAAAATATTTTCTCTCAGTCTGTGGCTTGCTTTTTCATCCTTTTTAGCAGGTATCTTACAAAAAAAATTTATTTTTGATGAAAGGAAACAGCAATTTTGTTTCCTCGTTAGTGCAAGGCAGGAATGGAGGTCCGGGTTCCATGCACAGGCTCCACCAGAGAGGATCACCTCCTCATTACTGAAGAACAGCGTGTGTTATGGACTGACATAAGAGTCATGCCTCCCCACACCCATCTGTTGAACCCCTAACCCCCAGTGATTGTATTTGGAGATAGGAACTTTAAGGAGGTAACAAAGGTTGAGTGATGTTGTAAAGGTGGGACCTTAATCCGATAGGACTAGTGTCCTTTTAAGAGGACGAAGAAACACATTTCTCTCTGCACATGCATGGAAGAAAAGTCACGTGAAGACACAGTGAGAAGGCAGTTTTCTGCAAAGCAGGAATAGAGACCTCACCAGAAACCAGCCCTGCTGGCATCACGGACTTGGACTTCTAGCCTCCAGAACTGTGAGAAAATAAATTTCTGTTGCTTAAGCCACCTAGTCTGTGGTATTCTGTTATGGCAGCCCGAGCAGACTAATAGAGGTGTGCAAGTCAGAATTCCACCCCCAGTTCTGCAGGGGAAGGCCAGCACCTCCTCACTGCAAGGGGTCTGGACAACAGGGTTCTGACCATGGACTCTACCCTGCAGTGCCCATCAGGGTGGAGGAGGGCATGACTTGTTCACGGTATGCACCTTAAGAGCAGGCAGATATGGGTAAAGGTTTCTGACCCCCAGGCCATCCATACTTTTCACAAAGACCTTTTTCCAGTTCTTTGGCTGGAAAGCCCAGGCTGCATTTGGGGTTTTGTTTTGTTTTTTTTTCAGTCTGCAACCGTTTCCAAGTTGTAGGCTTCTCAAGTTCCAAGGACAGGACAAATAGGAGGCAAGAAAAAACCCCCGAGGATTCACTTCCAGGAAATTCCCTGAGTACTGAGGTCCCTAGGCAATCTACTATCTCTTCCGCATTTTTCAGACTTACATATTTTTGTCCACGGTTTATTTTTTGTGATTAATGGGAGGAGTAAAATGGAATGCGTTTCCTCTGTCATGTCCAGAAGTGGAAACTACAACTGATTTTTAAAAAAATAAAGTTAAAAATAAGGTTTCAGCAGAGTAATAGCAGCATTCTCAGGGGTTCTAGAAGTTTCCTTGATTGGAGGACATCTCTATGATTTATTGACTCAGTGTGATATAGAAGAGGAAACACTGGGCTTGGTAGGCTTAGTTCTTGTCTCAGTTTTTGTGTGACTTTGGGCATATTGCCTCACCTTTCCATGTCTCAGTCTCTTCCTGTATCAAAGACGTAATTGGACTCTATCTGGGTTGGTAGATAGGTTTCATCTCTTTTTTTTTTTTTTTTTTGCGGTACGCGGGCCTCTCACTGTTGTGGCCTCTCCCGTTGCGGAGCACAGGCTCCGGATGCGCAGGCTCAGCGGCCATGGCTCACGGGCCCAGCCACTCCGCGGCATGTGGGATCTTCTCAGACCGGGGCACGAACCCGTGTCCCCTGCATCAGCAAGGCGGGCTCTCAACCACTGTGCCACCAGGGAAGCCCAGGTTTCATCTCTTGAGCCAACAAAATGAAATAGGAAAACGTTTTAAGAAGTACTCTAAGACCATGATTAGGCTTAGTGAGAAGGAACACTGTATTTAATTAGTAATGTCAGCCTTACACACAAGATAAGATCATAGTAGTGTATTTGCTTTGCTTTTTATCCCTGGACTAGAAATTCTCTAAGAACTTTTCCAGATCTAAAATTCCATGATTTTAATACAAAAAGAAAATTAACTTGAATATATAGATATTTAAAGTGAAGGTAATAAGGATTAAAAATTATCTTATGAAAAGGGAAGACAAACCATATTAGGAACACAGGATGAAAGAGTTGAGAAAAAAATTTATCTGGGCTTCCTGACAGCCATAGCAAAAAGGGATATGCACTGGCTACCTAACTCTAACCCTTTCATTTTGCTTCTATATATCTCCTTTCCTAACTTCTGATGAACTACAAAAATTTTCTATATTCTCTTTTTCTCAATGAATTTCAAAGTTGTAGAGAGTATTTCTATCCCCTTAATGGTTGTTCTTAAATTTTAAAAATAGATAGTTTGTATTTCAGGAAGAGTGTGAAGTCACTCAGCATGGGTATCTTTATACTCCTCTCAAACAGGACAGAAATATTAAAATGTTAAGTGTCCAGTGAAGACTCCACATCGTTTTCTTTCTTTCTTTCTTTTTAAAATATTTACTTATTGGGCTTCCCTGGTGGCGCAGTAGTTGAGAGTCCGCCTGCCGATGCAGGGGACACGGGGTCGTGCCCTGGTCCGGGAAGATCCCACATGCCGTGGAGCGGCTGGGCCCGTGAGCCATGGCTGCTGAGCCTGCACGTCCGGAGCCTGTGCTCCGCAACGGGAGAGGCCACAGCAGTGAGAAGCCCACGTACTGGGGGAAAAAAAAAAATTTACTTATTTATTTTAGGCTGTGCCAGGTCTTAGCTGTGGCATGCAGTATCTTCAGTTGTGGCATGCGGACTCTTAGTTGCAGCCTGCAGACTCTTAGTTGTGGCATGCATGAGGGATCTAGTTCCCCGACCAGGGATCGAACCTTGGTCCCCTGCATTGGGAGTGCAGAGTCTTACCCACTGTACCACCAGGGAAGGGAAGTCCCTCCACTTCATTTTCTATTACTGTTGTTTAGAGATTTAATTTCACTTTTTTGGATACTTCTCCACTTACTCTTTTCAGTTTCTCTGCTTGCTTTTGTATCTTGCATCACAGTCTTCCTCTGAGTTCAATTTTCTTCTTGCTAAATTATATCCTTCATAGTTCTTTCAATGATGGCTTGTGAGTGAAAAATTCTCTTTATCTTTGTATGTAGAAAAATCTTTTTTATTCTCTTTAATGAGAGTAAACCACCACTATCAGTGATCACAAGTTAGGATTGGCAATCAAACTCACACAACACAGTAAGATTGAATATATTATTACATTTATTTAGATTTATAGGATAAGTCAGGAAAAACAGTATTCTTCCCACTGGGTAGACCCTGAAGCTATATATATGTACACAGCTTCTTGCTTCTCCCCTTACCTAAACAGGATGTGTGCAACAAATAGGGATAACTTCAACATGTGTTTGGTTTAACTTGGCATAGAGAAGCCAGTTCCTGGGTTTCTCATCAATCTTATATTGCTCCTGTCACACAGGCCCAAGGCTTATATACCCACTTACAGCAACCTCAGTCCAGATGGACTGCCACCAATCAAAAATTTCACAGTAAATAAGGCAGATTATTGTCTCTTAACATGTAGCATACCACATTTATCTTAACTCAGCTTGTGTCCAGGGGAATGATGCTGTGAGAAGACATACTGAGAAAAAACTTTTCTTCTTTCCAGGAAAGTTTTACTTTTAAAAATCTTTATTTTATTGAAGTATAGTTGATTTACAATGTTGTGTTAATTTCTACTTTACAGCAAAGTGACTCAGTTATACGTATACATACATTCTTTTTTTATATTTTCCATTATGGTTTATCATGGGATATTGAATATAGTTCCTTGTGCTATACAGTGGGACTTTATTGTTTATCCATTCTCTATGTAATAGTTTCCATCTGCTAACTCCAAATTCCCACTCCATCCCTCCCCCACCCTGCCTCCCCCTTGGTAACCACAAGCCTGTTCTCTATGTCTGAGAGTCTGTTCCTGTTTTGTAGATAAGTTCATTTGCGTCATATTTTAGACTCCACATGTAAGTGATATCATATATTTGTCTTTCTCTTTCTAACTTACTTAATATGATAATCTCTAGTTGCATCCATATTGCTGCAAATGGCATTATTTCATTTCTTTATGGTTGAGTAGTATTCCATTGTATATATGTACCACATCTTCTTTATCCATTCATCTGTCAATGGACATTTAAGTTGTTTCCATGTCTTGGCTATTGTAAATGTTGCTGTAGTAAACATTGGAGTGCATGTATCTTTTCGAATTAGAGATTCGTCCAGATATATGCACAGGAGTGGGATTGCATGATCATATGGCAACTCTATTTTTAGTTTTCTGAGGAACCTCCATACTGTTGTCTACAGTGGCTGCACCAATTTATGTTCCCACCAACAGTGTAGGAGGGTTCCCTTTTCTCCACACCCTCTCCAGCATTTATTGTTTATAGATATTTTGATGATGGCCATTCTAACGTGTGTGAGGTGATACCTCATTGTAGTTTTGATTTGCATTTCTCTAATTATTAGCAGTGTTGAACATCCTTTCATGTGCCTGTTGGCCATCCATATGTCTTCTTTGGAGAAATGTCTGTTTAGGTCTTCTGCCCATTTTTTTATTGGGTCGTTTTTTTGTTGTGGAGTTCTATGAGCTGTTTGTATATTTTGGAAATTAAGCCCTTGTCAGTTGTATCATTTGCAAATATTTTCTCCCAGTCCATAGGTTGTCTTTTCATTTTGTTTATTGTTTCCTTTGCTGTACAAAAGCTTGTAAGTTTGATTAGGTCCCATTTGTTTATTTTTGCTTTTATTTCCATTGCCTTGGGAGACTTACCTAAGAAAACATTGGCACAATTTATGTCAGAGAATGTTTTGCCTATATCCTCTTCTAGGAGTTTTATGGTGTCATACCTTATATTTAAGTCTTTAAGCCAATTTGAGTTTAGTTTTGTGTATGCTGTGAGGGTGTGTTCTAAGTTCATTGATTTACATGCTGCTGTCCAGCTTTCCTAACACCACTTGCTGAAAAGATTGTCTTTTCTCTATTGTATATTCTTGCCTCCTTTGTCAAAGATTAATTGACCTAGGTATGTGCAGGAAAGCCTTATTGTGTTTAGGTCCCAGAACTGATGTTAATATTTTACTCTCAGGTTGTTTAGCCAGACATAAAATTCTAAACTGAGAATGATTTTTCCCTCAGCAGTTTGTAAATATTCCTCCACTGTCACCTAGTATCTGTAGCTGCCAGTGGGAAGTCAGCTGCCTGCCTAATGGTCATTCCTTTAAGAATATGATTTTTCTCTCTAATAGATTTTAATATTTTTTATGCATTTTTAATTTCATTATGACACATCTAAGCATGCATTTATTTTTATGTATCCTTCTTAGAACATGGATTATGTTTTTAATCTGAGGATTTGTGTCTTCAAGACAAAATGCTTAGCCAGTGTCTCTTCAACTATTCTTCTCCACTCTTTATTCTAATTGTTTTGGAGCTTCTACTAGACCTAAGTTTTATCTCCTCAGTCTATCCTCCATTTCTTCAAACTGATTTTTTCACAGATTTCTCAGTTCTACTTTTTGGCCTTACTAATTATCTCTTCTATTGTGTCCTCTCTAAAGATCATGCAATCTTATTTCCAGAATTTCTTATAAGCTGTATCTAGATCTGCCTGTTATTGTTTCATTTCTGCATGTTTGTTCCATAGTTTCTTATTCTTCATTATAGATGTTTTCCTTTCTTTATCTTGTTGGTGAAAGTCCATAAATATCTTACCATAAAAATTTTTTCAGATTGTTCAATTATTTTTACTTCATCCGAAAATGAATGATTTATTAATAGATTATAAATTATCAATATTTTGGTGGCTGCCTTTTCTGAGCATTTTTTCTTCATGAATTATGGAATTTAGATTTTCAGATCTATCTTAAGTAGGAGGAAGCTTTGTCAATTATTTAGGGGTTTCTTCCTCCAACTACCCTCTATCCTTCCTTTCCTTTCTGGTGGTTTTTCATTTACCCCCACCCAACCCAAGTTAGAGCTAGATCTGACACTGTTACATCCAATATCTTGCCCGATAGGTATAGGCTAATGGGACAGGTATGCGCTAAGGTGGCAGGAATTGTGACATTAGAGGTCTAGTCACTGAGACAGAAGTCTTCTTGGCTAACATCCTGGCTTCAAAACTGTGTCTGTATCTTCCTTTTCTGGGTGTTCAGGTGGTGGTAGGCAAATGTTTTGGTTTTTTTTTTTTTAAGCTTCCTTTCATGGAATGGTACCCCATCCCATACCCTAACTTTAAAGAGTGATCCCAGATCTGATCCCCACTTGCTTGACGCATTAATACCCTGTCACCCCATGGAAGCTGAACTCTAGTTGCCTCTACCTTTTTATGGTGCCAGAGTCCAGCATACCCTCAGTAACAGCCTCACTTATTGCTTTGCATTTCTGTTCTCTTTCTGATCCAAAGAAATATTTATTTTGTTCTTTAGAGTGTTACTGTCCTTTACATTTTCTCTTTTATTGTTATTGTTTTATAACTGTTACTCCCAGAAGAAGGGGGTGGCTCAAAGATCAAAACTTTGTCTTGAACAGAACCAATATAGCTCTCATTACCCAATATAAAAAGTATTCCACTTCTTTAGAAACATTTTTTTCTTGATGATACATTTAGTAAGGTAATGGGAAAATACTTTAGAGGTGGTTGCTCATAGTAGACAGGTATTTTTCATTCTTGCATAAAACCAGATAGCATATTACTTAAATGTTATCCAGTGATGACATTTCTAATGGAATTAGAGCTGTAGTCCAAACAAATTTTTAACTTGGTTTAAGGTTAAAACGTAGAGACTGAATGGTTAGCTCCAAATATCTCTCAAATATCACTCTTCTCAGTTAAGCTTTTTGACAGGGCTGAATAGCAGTCAGGCCAAGATTGAGCTCTTTAGAGGAAGTGAAGACATTGCGTTGATTGAAAAGAGATCCATATGCTTTAGGCATATGTTTTAGACTGTCAGGTGGCAAGGCTGACATTCCGCTATGAAAATTCAGGAGCCTGACTTGTATTCTCACCCCAGCAGAAGGCCTTCCCACCCCCCAAAGTAAGCCATAGCAGTGCCTGTGAAAAAGCTAAACTTTTTATTTATTTAAAAAGAGCTTCAGGGCTTCCCTCGTGACGCAGTGGTTAAGAATCCGCCTGCCAATGCAGGGGACACAGGTTCGATCCCTGATCCGGGAAGATCCCATATGCTGTGGAGCAACTAAGCCTGTGCGACACAACTACTGAGCCTGTGTTCTACAGCCCACAAGCCACAACTACTGAAGCCCTTGCACCCTAGAGCCCCACGCCACAACCAATGAGCCCATGCACTTCAACTACTGAAGTCCACACACTCTAGGGCCTGCGTGCTGCAACTACTGAAGCCCGCATGCCTAGAGCCTGTGCTCTGCAACAAGAGAAGCCACTGCAATGAGAAGCCTGAGCACCACGTCAAAGAGTAGCACCCCCTCGCCGCAACTAGAGAAAGCCCATGCACAGCAACGAAAACCCAACACAGCCAAAAATAATATAAATAAATAATAAAAAATAAGAAGAGCTTCAAATTTTCTCAAAGCCTTAACAGAAATGTCATTTGAGGTCTTCCATAGCACAGGAGGAATCTTCTAAAACCCAGAAGGAAAATATAGATAAGGGAAGACCTTACTTCAAAGGGAGTATTGGAAGGAAGAGACACATGTGGCCCTGACTGTCCTCTTTATTCAGAGGTGAGTGTATATTCAACAAGCAACCTCCATATGCTCATTTCACATCAGTTCCTATCAGAAGATAGGAAGCTGATGGTCATTTGGTGCTTTTCTTAAAGGACTGAGTCATAACAAGACTAGAAGCAAAGGGAGAAGCCAGTAAATGACTAGTCGTTGTGAGACATAAAAAGACTAAACTAAGGAAGTAAGAATGTAGAGGAGATAAGGAATTTTTATTTTATTTTATTTTTTTTTTTACATCTTTATTAGGAATTTTTAAAATATATTTAAGAGACAGAATCCTGATAGACTGTAGAGTAAGGATACAGGAAGATTTTATATCTCCAGGATGACTCTCACATCTTTTGCTTGTTTTATGGGGGTGATTGATGAGACCAGTCATCAGCACAAAGAATATGGGAGGAAGAGAAGGGAAAGAAGCAATAAGGAAATGGTTCAATTTTTAAATAGATTGGACTTTAAGTGTTTGGGGGACATCCAGCTGGAGGAATTCAGTAGGCAGTGAATACCTGGTGGATTTCAGGACAGAAACTATAAATTTTGGAGTCATCAGCATATAGGAATATAGAATGAAAAGAAAAAGAACTCTAGAGGGGAGAGCAGGAGAGAGTTAGCACTTCTCATTCCATCAAAAAATTCTCAAACAGTTGAGATAAGTGAATAAAAAGCACAGAATTGGCATTTTTAATATCATGAAGCCACAGGACACCACCTACCCTTCTTTATGTTTGTTGTATCTCAGAATTGGCTCAGCACATCTTAAGTTCTGACAAAATAACCACGAAAACTGAAAAGAAGGATTTGGAACTAGATTCATTCCCTGAAATACACAACTGCTAGCAAAAAGCTCAACCTGAGAGAGAAATCATGAAATCACACAGAGATTTCAGTCCATGATATCAGAAGACAATGCAAATCCAAATAAGTAGTGTCTTCCATATATGGATCCTTTGTAGAGGGTCATCAAGAGGTAGCACGGCTCTAGCAATCAGGCAAAAGTAGGAGAACAGTACTCTAGTGTTCAGATGACAGGAGAAGACTCAGAAAAAGTCCCAGGAATAGGGAGACTGCAGAAACATGGCAGAAGATCCTTTATCAAAAATATGGTACCCAGGGCTTCCCTGGTGGTACAGTGGTTGAGAGTCCGCCTGCCGACGCAGGGGACACGGGTTCGTGCTCCGGTCTGGGAAGATCCCACATGCCGTGGAGCGGCTGGGCCCGTGAGCCATGGCCGCTGAGCCTGTGCGTCCGGAGCCTGTGCTCCGCAACGGGAGAGGCCACAACAGTGAGAGGCCCGCGTACCGCAAAAAAAAAAAAAAAAAAAAAAAAAAAAATATATATATATATATATGGTACCCAGAGCTTAGGGGCTAGATCTCAGAGAAGAGGCATTAAAACACCTGATAAACTACCTCCTCAGTAGTTCTCAAATCAGTGACCTCTCTTCATTGTCACTGTTGCTGCTTCAGTTCAGGCCACCATCACCTCTTGCCCTAATTACTGGAATAGCCTCTTACCTGATCTTTCTGCCTCCAGTTTTGCTTTCTCACCCTGATTTCACTCTTGTCACTGCAACTAGAGTAACCTTTTTAAATGTATAAATCTGCTCATATCATCCACCTTCCATTTTAAAACCATTCCCTATAACCCTGTTTCTCTCAGGATAAACTCTGAATCCTTAACGTGACTTAACAGGTCTTTTCATGAATTGGTCCCCACTTATCTCTCCAATCCTGTTTCTCACCACGTGACCCTTAATATTCTGTGGTCCAAGCATAAGAAATAGTGAGCAGTTCTCTAAACTTTTTCTCTCCTCCAGGCCTTTGCAAAGTGCTGTTTCCCCTCCATGGAACACTTTTCCTGTTTCTTCATCTGGGTATGCCTGATCTTTTTTAATGTAAGTCAAAATATTACTTCTGCATAAATCAGAGTCAGTTAAGCACCTTAGCAGCATGCTCCCAGAGCATCACATATTTCCTCTATGATATCACTCTGCCACGCTGTATTTCTCTCAGTCTAGCTCCTCTAAGACGCTTCAAGTTCCAGGAGAGTAAGAACTAGTCTTCTTCCCCATTCCATCCTTAACACTCAGCCTGGTTTCTTGAAAATGGTCAGTAACTATTTGTTGATTGAATATTTCATTTTCCTACAACTACAGAGTAACAGGTGTGGCTGAAAATGTATACTCCCATTACAGTTGGTTTGGTACAGTGACAGTAGTCCTATAACATAGTTAGAAGCCTAAGATGAGGGAGAAAAGGGCTGCCAAAGTCCTGGTATCTTCAGATCTAGCTCTTTATATGCCTCAGGAAAAAATACATTTGTATCTGCCTACAAAGGACTTATCTTGTCTGAGGGACCTCTCTTTTTTGGTTCGTATTGTGTGGGGCTGACTCCACACTCAAACTCCAGTGTTGGCCTTTGACCCCAGCGTGGTCAATTAGAATATGCATATTCTCCTATCCATAGTACTTCTGCTCCATTGATGGTCACATGATCATAGATGGGTTAGTGGGAGCTTTCCAAGGGACTTTTGCTGGAGCAAAAATGAAGTCTTTCTGGAGAGAGTGTAAGTTTGCACAGAAAAGGTTAAAATTGTGATCTACCTAAATATACAATAAATAATGTTAAATAAATTAATAATGTAACCATTTAAAATAATAATATCTCTCATTTAGTGTTCAGTGAATAAAGTTACAGTCACATTTTTATATGAAAATGTTGTGTTATGCAGATATATATATGTAATTCAAATTATGTTTATGTAGATATACGATATATCAATGGATAGACAGTGAGACAGATGATAGGTAGCAAAACTATTAACAGGATTGTGTTAATACTATTGCTGATTCATGCACAAAGTACAAATAACAGGGTTGCCATAGATCAGACTGAAAAGCACAGCTTTAAGGAAAATTATCCCTATATTTTCAGAGTGTAGTTGTTAGGTGGAGTTCATGAGACAAGACCATACCTTAGCAAGGAAGAATATCATTTTCCACTGAAGGGAATGATGGTTCCACTGGGCAGAAGTTACTCTCCAGGCAGAAAATATGGCAGACCTAATGACTAGATAAAGAGTTGGCAAACTTATTCTGTAAAGATTCAGATCATAAATATGTTTGGCTTTGCAGGCCATACTGCCTCTGTCACAACCTTTCCATTTTGCCACTGCAGTGTGAAAGCAGTTATAAACAATACGTAAATAAAGGAATGTGGCTGTATTCCAGGACAGTTTTATTTACAAAAACAAACAGACAATGGATTTGGCCCCTGAGTCATAGTTTGCTGTTGCCTGGACTATAGCAACCAAAAGCTTCCTATCTTTCTGTGCGGCCAGCTGGATTGGAATACTACACGTGGAGACACTCAGAGAAGTTCCACTGCTGAGAGTAAGCCGCCCTGGTACAAAGGAGGCTGGGAGAGAGGAGGAATCACAAGTCTTTGCTTTCCATGAGCATCTGTGCTGGCGCAAGTTACATCAGCTGCAGTGTGGATGCAGAGGTGCAGACGATGATAGCTGGAGGGGAGGCCCACCCCAGGACCGCCCTCCGACCCCAGCAGGTTATGCCAGACTTCCCATACAAGCAGAGGGCAAACTACTTGAGCCTTTGCACCCAACAGCAGCTATGCTGCCATGACCAGTGGGGATGAGCAAAGATAGCAGGGGAGACTGAGTGATGTCAAGGCATCAAGGTAGCGGTGGGGTCATGGAAGGTGGGAATGAACACAGATGGGCTCAGAATTGCAGTGAACCAAGAGGGAAGCAGAGCAGGGAAGACAGTGTAGAGACAAGATGAGAAGCCCAAGAGACCTATTCCGTTCCCACGCAAACACTCAGAAATAGCCGGATGATATTTTGAGTGGGGCAATTTTCAAGCCATAACAATTTGTAGAGCAAAAGGAGTTGCAACTGTATCTGTTGTTACAGGCTGATGAGGCCAGAGACTTAGGGTTTGTATACATACTAGCCCAAAGCTCCTAAGAATTCAGGAGTCCTTTGAAATGAATTTGAGTTTTATTCATTTCAACATCTTTATTCATTTGAAAAATAGTAGTACGTAAAAGTGCAGAACGTGTTATTTGTTCAGACTAGGTTTGGGGTGCAAATGGGTTTATGTATTTACAGTAATCCCACGCCCTTCCCCGACCCTGCCACCAGTGGCTCAAAGTTGGTACCATTTGCTGTAACAAAAGTCCTAGGAAGAGAGAGTGCTGATGCTATTTAGGAGGGAATCTGCTGATGGAGGTAGGCAGGTCCAGCTGAAGAACTGGAAACTAGCCCTCAGCGCCCTTCCTGACCCATCCCCTGCTACACATTTAGCCTCACCTCACACCAGTGCCCACGTTGCTTTCCTTGCTCTAGCCTTGCTTTTGGTTCTCAGGAAGCACCATCTTCCTCCTTCCTCAGGGCTTTGCAAGCGCTATTCCTTCTGCTTGGAGCACTCTTCCTTACACTCCCACCTTCACCTAATATACTCCTAGACATCCTCCAGATTAGGAAGTGCTGTTTTAGGTTCCAGTGGCATTACAACATAGTGAGATACTCCTGAGCTGTAGGGGGAACTTGTTTCTAGTCTTGGACCAAATTCTATTGAGCTGTGTACTTTGGGTGACTTTATCTTCTTTGAAAATTAATTTACTTATTAGGAAAACAGAGCTAAAAATATCAACTGTACCTCACCCAAAGAGTAGTCAGAGAATTACATGACATAAGAGTGAGGAAGTGAATTGAATAGTACAAGGCACTATATTTGGAACCTCCATGAGGGCCTTTCTATTACTCAGCCCAAAGCTCCCTCTCAGCCTTTCTTCACATTCTCTTTACCAGAGGGGCCAAGATTCAACATATTTCCTCTCCTGTGATAACTGCCACCACCCACTCCATCCTTGGAATTATGTTGCTCCAGGGCTAGTTGCTCTCCCTACTCACAATCATATTTGATGACCCCAAACACACAAGTTATTTGACTGCTAATTATCTCCAGGAAATAAATATAGTCAATTTGGCATTGTTAGTCACAGAGCTCTGGAGACATTTTATACTTCTTCATCCATGTTTCATTTCAGAGTAACTGAAACTTCCTTGAACCTCTGTCTTCTAGCTTTCCTCTCAAGATGAAGCTCAACAAAACTTCCTTCTCCTTTCACCCTGATGAGAGCAAAACCCCTAAGATCTTTTCCTCCAGGATACACCTCTTCCTTGAGTGAGAATGTCATCCAAGAAGAAGGGTCATCTCCTTGTCTTAGGTACAGTTTGCAACCTGGAAGTCTCCAGCTTGGGTGATTCCACGGAGCCTTGGCTCACATAGGAATGGTCTGAAAGAAGAGAGAAAATGCACAGCCATGTGCTGCCACTCCTCATACCAATACCCACACTCACATCGCTAAATGAGCATAGCGCTCTTTCCAGCTGATCCCAGTCATGTCCCAGAGTTCTACCCAGGCTAGTCCTTTAGACAGACATCATCAATCAAGAGCTGGCAAGTGAGATAAAGCCAATTAGTTGTAAACACCTTGAGGCAGAACCTCTCTCCCAAAGTTCATTCTTAAAGTCTTGGAGCAACCTTGTACATAAAGCCTCCTGTTTTACCAGAGTTGGAAAGTGCTTCAGCTCTGTAATTTGTACTTATTCTGGCTCCCTGCAATGATGTTCAGTTCAGGTTGGTAGATTGCTCTAAGGAAAAATTATTAAATGGAGCAATTCTCTTTGGGTTGACAATTTATAGCCTGGGATGATCCTTATGAGGTGATTTGGTCCTTTCTCCAAAGCAGTTTTGTATCAGTACTTTCTTTTCTACAACTGCTGTAGGTGCCAGGAACAGAGGCTTTTGCAGCCACCCTTGTGAGAACCTACACAAATCCTTTCTCATCTTTTTCCTTGTTGGCAGAATCAGATTCCACTTGGGTATTTATAGGGTTTCATTTGCTCTGATTGGGCAGCGTCTCCATTCTGATTGGTTGGTGCCAGGCTGTTTCTGATGCTGAGTATTTTGAATAGCACTCTTGTTTTTCATGCTCCATAGAAAGGGCCCAGGGAAGGGCCTCCTCCTCAACCCCGAGGAATGAATTACAGTTTGTATAAGCCAATCCAAGTGACATCATTCCCCTTACCAGTGACTGATTTAGGTATTAGCAGGTAGCCCCATCCTGGCCAATAAAAGGAGAGTAAGTCTAATGGGGAAGCTTCTGGGAAAAATGTCTTCAGTCTTAAGAAGAGTTGTCCAATGGGCTTCACAATAAAGTTGGCAGATTGAATACATGTATTCACCACTGGTTCCTTCCAAAGCCCCACTAAAAAGACAGTAAAAAAAAATTTCCTTTAAAGGATAAATCTGTAAGAACAAGAAAATAGGAGAAAGAAGACCAGCAAGATTATAAATGCTAAAAAATTTAAAGTAGGAACCTATTTCAGACCTAAGAAAGTTGAATTCTAAGCCATCAGTGAAGAAAGCTGAGAAAAAAAAAATCAATTTCACAAGAACGCTCCAAAATATCAGGAAATGGAAATTCTGGTCACAGGAGTAAAGACCAGGCTGAAAACAAAAGAATTTTTAAAAATCTGTTAAAGAACAAGAAAGACATCTACAAATCTCCTCTATGCATCTATAAATTACCTCTCCCTACACTGAAGAGTCACTTTCCAGGAGGGGACAGAGGACCTCTTGCTTAGGAACACCAAGCAAAGTTGAGGATAGGGGTGTACCAAGGAGACTAAGTGAAATTCTACATACTCATTGTTAAGAGCCTCAGGACTCTTCCACAAACAGGGTTCCTAAAATGCTGGTAGCCAGGATTAAAACCTCCAGGCAGGAGACTGGAGGATTCTTCTCTGGGTTATCTTTCTAGCCAAGAGAAAAAAATTAAAGATCATGTTATCAAGGATTCCTCCAGTAAATCTTCCCAGCCAGATCACATAGCACTGAAGCTCGCAGTTAACAAGACCCAGTCATGTGCAAAAGATTTCAACTACCTTTTTAGTAGCCCATTCTTAAGTAAGCTTAGACTGTAAAGGATCATCAGAGGAAGTCTCTAACATGAAGAACAGAGTCCAAGACAAATATGGAAAAACAGTTTGGAAGAGACAGCTATGATACAGGGAGAAAAAAACTTCAAGGAAAGAACAAGATGCTATTTTTATCTTTTTTTTACAAAAGAGATGAGGGAGAGATTCAAAGAACAGAAAATACCTCTTGAAAATTAAAAATAAGAGAGAGAAAATTTTTCAATAAAAGGATTAGATGTTAAAGCTGAGGAAACCTTCCTAAAAATAGAGCAAAAGTTCTGAAATAAGGTGGATGAGGGAGGCAATAGTAGAGGAAAAAATGTACAACACCCAAATAATAGAATTCTAGAAAAGAAAAAGAAAAACAATAGGGGAAGATAAAATGAAAGAATAATTTGTTAAAAATTCCAGTACTGGAGGTTGTAAGTTTCCAGATTGAAGGGTCCTACTAGGTGCCAAAGAATAAAAATAGGTCCACACTAAGGCATTAAGGCACATCATCATGAAATTTCAAAACACTGAGGACAGAGAGTCTATTATACAGGTGGAGGAATATCATAATACATATTAAAGAACAAGAATCAAAATGACATTGGACTTCTCTACAGTAACATGGGAAGCTGGAAGGCTGTAGAGCCTTCAAAGCTCTCAGTGAAAATTACTTCCAAACTATAATCTATACCCAGCCAAACTATCAATCAAACATTAGGATACAATAATGTATTTTCAACTGTTCAAGGGCTCAAAAAATATATTTCCCATGTACCCTGTCTCAGAAAGCTACTAGAGGATTTATTCCATCAAGGGAATAAAGCAAGAAAATTGAAGACAAGAAATCTGAGAAGGAGGGTATTCAACACAACAAACAGACCCAGGGAACTCCAGGATAATGGTGGAGACAGGGACCTCAGGATGGCAGCTGAGCGGGAAACCTAGGGAGAAATCAGTCCACACTGGTGCAGGTTAGGAGGTTCTGGGGACTATATCTCTGAGAAAATAAGGTTGATAAATGATGCTGTTAAAGGAGTCTGGCATGCATGATGGAACAAGCCTTAGCCAAAAGCCAAGATGTTGAGTTTATCAAATAGCAAAGACAGAATGAACTGTGTCTCTGATGACATCACAGAACCATCCCTAAAATCATCCTGGTCTCCAGATGTCATGTAATGTGAGATAATAAATAGCCCCTAGTTTAAATCACTTTCAGCTGGGTTTTCTATTTCTTGTGGCCAAAGTCACCCAATTGATACAGAACTCAAGTTCCTTCAGAAGAAAGGGGATAGGGTTCTTGACACATAGTCTGGAAAACCATCGTGAATTAGGAAGCTCTCTAATTAGGAAGCTCACGTGAACACTCTTACTAGCTTTCTCTCTCCTGCATCTATTCAATCTCCTTTCTGTAGCCATCATTTTGTCTGCTTCCTCATCGTCTGCTTTTTATTTATTTATTTTTCAAGTAGATGGCTGGTCACAACTCTCTTCTATTTAATGGCTTCTTTTCAATTTCAGCTGCCATTGTTAAAATGCATATTTTCTACTATTTTCTTTATTTTTATTTTATATTGGAGTATAGGTGATTTACAGTGTTGTGTTAGTTTTAGGTGTACAGCAAAGTGATTCAGTTATACATATACATATATCAATTCTTTTTCAGATTATTTTCCCAATAGATTATTACAGAATATTGAGTAGAGTTCCCTGTGCTGTACAGTAGGTCCTTTTTAATTATGTTTTATATATAGTAGTGTGTATATGTTAATCCCAAACTCCTAATTTATCCCTCCCCCACCCACCTCTCCCCTTTGGTAACCATAAATTTGTTTTTGAAGTCTGTGAGTCTGTTTCTGTTTTGTAAATATGTTCATTTGTATCATTTTTTGAGATTACACAAGTGATCTATGATATTTATATTTCTCTGTCTGACTTCACTTGGTATGATAATCTCTAGGTCCATCCATGTTGCTGCAAATGGCATTATTTCATTCTTTTTTATGGCTGATTAATATTCTATTGTATATATGTACCACATCTTTATCCATTCCTCTGTTGATGGACATTTAGGCTGATTCTATATCTTGGCTATTGTAAATAGAGCTGCAATGAACATTGGGGTGCATGCATCTTTTCAAATTATGGTTTCCTCTGGATATATGCCCAGGAGTGGGATTGCTGGATAATAATGGTGTTCTATTTTTAGTTTTTTAAGGAAACTCTATACTGTTCTCCATAGTGGCTGTACCAATTTAGATTCCCACCAACAGTGTAGGAGGTTTCCCTTTTCTCCACACCCTCTCCAGCATTTATGGTTTGTAGACTTTTTGATGATGGCCATTCTGACTGGTGTGAGGTGATACCTCATTGTAGTTTTGATTTGTATTTCTCTAATAAATAGCAATATTGAGCATTTTTCATGTGCTTTTTGGCCATCTGTATGTCTTCTTTGGAGAAATGTCTATTTAGATCTTCTGCCCATGTTTTGTTTTGTTTTTTTTTTTGATATTGAGTTGCATGAGCTGTTTGTATATTTTGGAGATTTATCCCTTGTTGCTTCATTTGCAAATATTCTAGTAATTTGAGAAAGTAAATAGGATAGGTTCAGCCCATATTTTAATGTCATGCCACATGATGTCTCAGACCAGCTTTCTGATTGGTTTTCCTTGGTTACAATTCCCATCTCTGGTCCAATCAGCTGGTGTTCCTGGGGGAAAGGAAAACAGTACCAGGGTCATGGTGACATAAAACTAGCCACCTAGATGCACCCACCACCTCAACAGAGATTACTGAGAGAAGGAAGGAGACATTTCTTCTTAGAATGGGCTGTGGAATAGACTAACTTAATTAATCTCAGATAACTGAGGTTAATTAACCTCAGTTAATTAATTAATTTAATTTTTCATGGTTTTTTTTGAAACATGAAAAAAAGAGAGAATACATAAATTCCTTCTATGCTACCTCACAGGAAAGTCATTTTAAAGCTTAAACTGCAACTTCCTGCTACAATCAGTTTCTCATGGCCTCATTGGAAATGAGATACAGCAGCCTCCCACCACTTCTATAATATCCATTCTGGAAATATTATACCCCTTGGGTAGTTTCATCTCCAGGCAAAAGAAATCCCATTTCCTTACATTGTCATCTTAAGGACTAAGGGGAAAAAAAAATCTCATTCATCACATTTATAAAACTTATTTCCATGAAATGAATGTGTAGATCAGTCTTTGTTCAGAAATAATGAAGGTATTACATAAATGTCAAAGGCTATATTTTAAGTTATGTCATTTTTATTCATAGACTATGTACTGATACAATTTAAATATGCAAAATCTTTTGTCCTTGCATTGGTCATAAAATACATGGGCGATTTCCTGTAGGAGCCAGAAAAATTCATGATGGGCGATAGAATATTATATAGATCTACATATAGACATATAGTACATTATAGAGAGATATACCTAGTTAAAACTCATGTGCCTTTAAGTACATATAAACTTGATGATAGCTTAGTGTATGTGTATCTATTTCTAGATAATGATAACGTATCTGTGTATATATAGGGAGATTAGAGTGTGTATATATATGTACATTTGTTGAGAGTGGACGAGAAAGAAAGCAACATGTTTTTAAAGACAGGTATTAATATGTTCTAAAAACATGTTAGTGTTATATCTTTAATACATATTTTAATATGCCTTTAACCCTGTGGCAGCCCAGCAAAAACATAAAATCGGCCTAGCAATGGGGTCATGGCAGATTCATTAAGGCTTATTCAAGTGTAGGGACTTTCTCACTAGTAGCCTATATATGTCCAGTCTATGGTCAGTAAAAGCTCCTGTGTACTGAGGATTTACCAAACGCTAGGAATGGTGCTAAGGGCTTTTTACCTCATTTAATTTAACAAAGAACAGAGGAAGCTGGTCTATATCCAAATGTGGTAAAATCTTCCCTTATGTTCTCATAGTTGGTCCATACTCCACATCTGAGCTACCATCACCCCAGACAGACCTCACACCTGAGCTTGGCAATTACTTTGTCTGCTCCCCTCCATCCTTTCCCTGGCCACTTTCTCCTTTTTTACAGTGAATACTCTATGAGATCTCCTCCCATCAGCCCTTGAGTTTGGGGGGACAGACACTGTCTTCTTCCCACTTTCTGTACGGGAGAAAGAAATCACTTGGAAAACATGGGCTTAGCAAAGTTTGAATTCCACTGCTCCCACTCTGGGCATTCTTGGCTAAACTGGTGCGAACTTCATCATCTATGAGATTATATGAGTAGGTAGAAGACCTCCGAGACTCATCTTCAACAGCCAAGTTCTGCCCTCTCCAAATCTCACCCAGTCTCCACTCGCAGAGTAGCAGTGGCTGTGGGGAGGTTAGGCTCGGGAAGCTATCAGTGACTCCTCAAGGTATCACCAGAGGCCCACCCCTTCTAGATACACCCTTTCCTTTGAGAGAGGGGTCGTGTGGTCTTTCTGGTTCCATCAGTTTGGGAATAAGCTTATCTCAACATACACAAAACAACTAAGAAGCCTATACAAAGGAGTGAGAATATTTTCTTCTTTTTTCCTTTTAGCCTACAAAGTTACTAAGGTCAACCACTCTTCACTTCCTTTTCTCACACAGGACAATGATATGTTTTCAGACAGTGCAGTCTTGAACTCACCCTTGGCTTCTTAGCTGACCTGAAGTCCAGTTGGTTTGGGAGAAGGGAGTCTGCTCACTTTTATGATTGTTTGCATCAATTGCCCAGTCAATTAACATTATTGTGTTCTCCCAGTCTGACGTTGAAAGACATTTTATAGGTTAATGCTATACCACCACGTCCAGTTCTCCCACAGGACACTTCACTTTCGTGTTTTGAAGCAGAAGTATACAAATTTGCCAGCCCTCCTCTTTATCTATTCCACCCATTTCTTAACTACAGAGGTAGATTTAACTTCCAGGGGTGGGAGGTTGAAAGGAGGAAAAAACCTCATGCAAAGCTTATAGCAGCTATTCCTAATTATAAATCATTAAGGAAGAAAGCAGCCTATTCAGAACAACTGCAACAACCAATCACGGAGCATAAAATCCCATCTTCCTCTGTCTTTGCCAAATTAAGCCAGTTGTTCCAGACTCTCCTTCCTGAATCAAAGTCGTACATTGTATAAGGACCTGCCTATGGCTGCCTTCAGAGAAAATTCAAAGTTGTTTCTGTAAGGTTATTTTACCTATGGAATCTATCCACATAGGTAATATATACAAAATGAAAGTGTCAATTACTTTAAACACAAAGTGAGTGGCTCCACAGAGTAATGTTTTAATATAACTCTCCTTTAGGTTTCTATAGCTGTGTTTATTTTAATAACATTTTTCTCATCATAAAAATAATCTTAATATTTTTTTCATTATAAAAATAATCTATGCATGATATAGAAAATCTAGAAAATAACATTAGGCCTAGGACAGAATATAAAAATCATCTCATTTTCCATCCTATCATCTTATAAATGTTACTATTTTAGAATATATTCCTCCACTCTTTTTCTCCTATTCATACAGACTTTTTTTACAAAGTATATCTCACCATACAAATTATCATATAACATCTTTCTTTCTCTTAATGGAATTGCAGGCATGTTGTATGCATTAAGCATTTCTCTTACAACATTATTTGTAATGGCTGCAAAGTAGTCCCTTAAATGGTTGTACCATAATTAAAAAAAAAAAAAACTCCTGTTGTTGCACATTTAGATTGTTTCCAATTTTTACTATTAAAAACATTGTTTCGGTGACTCATGGCTGATAAATTTTTGCATGCATTTCCTTCCGCTCTATTCCTCAGGATTGATACACTGGGTCAGAGTTTGCAAAACTTTAATATTCTAAAAGTTATTCACAGAAGAGTCATTACACCAGGAATTTTGCTGTAAGAGCTAGAAAAATTGTGCCAATTCAGTTTTTTAGAATCTTAGATTCTTTGAGTAAATTAAAGGAAATTACTTCTGGAGAGTCTAATTTAAATGTTCTGGAGTGGAGCCCAGGCCAGGCACATATATATATTTTTTAAGTTATAGAGCTGGTTTTACAGTCCAGCTAGGGTTGAGGACCACCGCGGCTCAATCCAGTTAATGAGCTCCTAATCTACTCCGGAATTTTACTTACAGGGAAGAGATAACTGTGTGCTGACACACAATATTTTACAATCCCATATAAAATTTTTTTTAAAAACATGACTGGAACAGAAACTTTTTTGAGTGATGCAACTATGAGTCCTCATAGATGAGTTTTATAGAATATCTTTTGTCTGTGTGTATCCGTATGTAAGCACACATACATTAAACATCTAAGTTACAGCAATGATTGATGAAAAGAATATAAATTGCTCTCCCTGCCCCATCACCTCCTTACTTTGGAGTCCAAGAGAATCTACAACAAACAAATGAGGTGAGCACTTTCACCTCTATTTTGTCATCTTAATTTTCAAAGAATTTTTTTAAAGGAATGGATGAATAAAAAGCACTGGAAACGTGGCATCCAACGCCTCAAATTCTCAGGGGCAGGAAAATGAGATCCGACTACTTCCTCTTTCTAAACTTGAGTAATCTCTTAGAACATTATAATCCTCTCATCATCCTAAAGAAATTTGAGCAGCATCTCCCTGCTCTCTGCTTCCAGGCCCCTCTGACAGCAGTAAATGCCATCCAGTCTCCCCCTTCCCACTGACCCAGTCTGCTGGGGACATTGATGTCACCTGACAAATAATGCCTGTACCCAACCCCCAGGCCCCTAGTAGAGTGTGCCTTTCCATTTATATCTTTAGTATTCTCTCATCATTTATCCCATTTGAGCTCAGGCCTTTGTATTCAACTCTAAATATCTCTACAATTCCCAGTGAGAGGCCTAGCCATGCCAGCTTAAGCCACATAAAGATCCACTTACAAAAGACAGGAACTATTTGTGTCCAAAAATGTTGGCTTGTATTGTCTTTGGCCATTTCCTACCGAATAGAGCTACACTCCTGATGAATAATAAAAGTGAAACCTAACATTTACTAAGTAGATCATTTAATAAACCTGGTGCTATAGGAAGGACATCCTATGTGTTCTTTTCAGTATTCCCACATTACCTATTTTACAGTGGAGGAAACTGAGGCTTAGAGAGGTCAAGACACTTATTTAAGGTTACAAACAGGTAGGTAACATGAACTCAAGCTGAGATCCACCATTTAACTTGAACACCAGCATGCTTATTCACTACACTTCTGAATATATTCTCTCATTGATAGTTATCAAGGTATCTTCTAGGTATTTTCTAGCCGAACTCTAGCCAAATTGTTCCTCCAAAACACTGTTTGGAATTATGTTAAAGGAACAGTCTCTCTCATTAGAGTAAACCACAGAAACTTTCATTGTATTAGCAAAGAATTCTAGAAGGATAGTGTCCAGTTAGGGGGAGAATCAAATATCTGTTCATGTGTACCTATCAATCACAATATTTTTCTGCCAAATGTCTTGTTTTGCTTTCAAAAAGCAGTCGGGGGCTTCCCTGGTGGCGCAGTGGTTGAGAGTCTGCCTGCTGATGCAGGGGACACGGGTTCGTGCCCCGGTCCGGGAAGATCCCACATGCCGCGGAGCGGCTGGGCCCGTGAACCATGGCTGCTGAGCCTGCGCATCCAGAGCCTGTGCTCCGCAATGGGAGAGGCCACAACAGGGAGAGGCCCGCGTACCGCAAAAAAAAAAAAAAAAGCAGTCTGTATCCTTGTACAGGCATACGTCCTCCTACTGCATTTTGCTTTATTGCACTTTACAGATATTGCATTTTTTACAAATGGAAGGTTTATGGTAACCTTGCATTTTTCAGATGATGGTGAGCATTTTTTAGCAAAAAAGTATTTTTAAATTAAGGTATGTAAAATTTTTAGATGTAATGCTGTTGCACACTTAATAGACTACAGTATAGTATAAACATAACTTTTCTATGCACCAGGAAACCAAAAAATTCATGTACTTGCTTTATTGTGATATTCACTTTATTGCAGTGATCTGGAAACAGAACCTGCAATATCTCTGAGGTGTGCCTGGACCTCTTCTTTCTGTTTATACCAAGTCTACAAATCCATCAAGACCACACCCATACCCTGTACACGTTGAATTTGCTGCCGATTTACTCCAGGGACAGTAATTCCCCTTTTCCCATAAATTTCTGGTTCACCCAACTACACAAATCCATTCAGAAAGGGACCAAACATAGGCTATGAGTATCTACTCTATGCGTACTATGCTTGTTGTAGAGAAGAGCTTTATGTAAGGGGAAAGATATAGGAACTAGCAAAATATGATACAGTGGGAGAGGAGGGAAGCAGATTAAACACAATCTTGGCCAAGTTACTTCATTTCTGAGTCTCAGTTTCTTCATCTTTCAAATGAAGAGGTTAAGTTAAATAAACTCAGTTCTAATTTCTGGTACATCTTTATATGTCTTTCATTGTCTGCAACACTGTCAGTGCTCAATTAGCAGTGTTGAATTGACTTACTAATTTTGAGTCTTTCAAAAAAAAGATTATGTCTAAACCCTAAACACGTATAATTATTATTTGGCTTCAAGTTTTGCCAGAAATGCAAAGCTTCACTGAAATTCTCATTTAGCTTGGCTTGGCGATTTGAGATAGTAATCTTCACAACAAAACCTTATTCAAGAATTCAAATTCAGCCAAGCCAAAACATTACGAAGATGCTTTCTTACCTTTCATTCACTCCTAAAGCTATGTCTCTCTGGCTCGTACCCTACAAGTGCTTTTACAACATTACAGTGATCTCCTAGTTGTCAAACACAATGGTGACTTTTCAAACCTCATCCTACTCAACTTCTCCATGCCATTGGAGAGTGTTCTTTTTTATTTCATGTATAAATATAAAGATTTTATGTGTTTTTTTTTTAATTGAAGTATAGTTGATTTACAATGTTTCAGGTATACAGCAAAGTGATTCAGTTGTATACATATTCTTTTTCAGATTCTTTTCCATTATAAGTTACTACAAGATATTGAATATAGTTCCCTGTGCTATATCGTAGGTCCTTGTTTATCTATTTTATATATAGTAATGTGTATATTAATCCCAAATTCCTAATTTATCCCTCCTCCCCCCTTTCCCCTTTGGTAACTGTAAATTTGTTTTCAAAGTCTGTGAGTCTATTTCTGTTTTGTAAGTAAGTTCATTTGTATCATTTTTTTCGACTCCACATATAAAGGATATCATATGATGTTTATCTTTCTCTGATTTACTTCACTTAGTATGATAATCTCTAGATCCATCCATGTTGCTGCAAATGGCATTATTTCATTCTTTCCTATGGCTGAGTAATATTCCATTGTGTGTATACACACACACACACACACACACACACACACACACACACACACCACATCTTCTTTATCCACTCATCTGTCAATGGACATTTAGGTTGTTTCCATGTCTTGGCTATCGTAAATAGTGCTGCTATGAACACTGGAGTGCCTGTACCCTTTTGAATAAGGGTTTTTGTCTTTTCTGGATATATGCCCAGGAGTGAGATTGCTGGATCATATAGTAACTCTATTTTTAGTTTTTTAAGGAACCTCCATAATTTTTTCCATGGTGGCTGTACCAATTTTACATTCCCACCAACAGTGTAGGAGGGTTTCCTTTGAAGATTGCTGACTCTTCTTTTCTTACTCAACTCTTGACCTGTATGAGCCTTTCTTTACTCTGATGCCTTATTTCTCCTCCTACTCCCATTTCAATCTCCTTTATGAGTTTTTTCTCTCATTTTCCCTCAGATATTAATGTCCCTGGGTTCCATGCTTAGTCCTTATCTCACTTCATGAATTCTCCCTGGGTGGTCTCATCCATATGGCAAACTTCCTAAATGTTTCTTCCTAAATGGAATTTCCCATCCTCACCTCTCTGCTGAGGTTCAGATATGTACATGACAAGTATCTCCACCAGAAAATCCCACAAATACCTTGAGGCCAACATATACAGAACTAAATCATTATATTCCATCCCAAAGCTATTCCAGCTTCATTAATATGTATATGAATATAAACTGATCGACACTCTCTCTGTAGGGGATAAATGAATATGAACAATTCAGGGAATAAATGCAACCAAATTTTAAAGTCCAAATCCTTTAGTCCTTCAGCACCAAAAATTTCTTAAGTAACTATTTTATTTTATTTTAAAATTAATATACAATGTAACTGACTTTTAAAAATATAGTTCTATGAATTTTAACACATGGATAGATTCATGTAACTATCTCCACAGTAAAAGAACAGACAGAGCAGTTCCCTATCCTGGCTGCCCCCCACCCAAAATTCCCTATATTATCCCTTTGTAGTCACACCTTCTCTTTACTCCTTATTCCTACAAGTAACTGATCTTTTTCCTGTCACTGCCGTCCTGTCTTTTAGAGAATAGCATAGGAATGGAATTATACATTATACAACTTCTTGAAACTGGCTTCTTTCAATAGGTATCATGCTTTTTAGATTCATCCAAATTGTTTTGTGTACAAATACAATTTGTATTTGCACAATATTCCTTTTGTTGATGAATAGTATTCCATTATACGGAAATAGCACAGTTTATTTATACATTCAACTACTGAAGGACTTTTGGGTGTTTTCGATTCTTAGCAATTATGAAGAGAGCTGCTATAAATGTTCGTATTCAGGTTTTGATGTGAAGATAAGTTTTCATTTCCCTAGTGCAAATACCTATGAATGGGATTGCTGGGTCATATGGTAAATGTATGTTTAACTTTATAAGAAATTTCCAAACTGCTATCCAGAGTAGCTATATCATTTTGCTACTGGGAATGTCTGTGAGTTCCTGTTGCTCCACATCCTCACCAGCACTTATCAATATTTTTTATTTTAGCTATTCTAATAGATGTGCCATAGTATCTCACTGTGGTTTTAATCTTCATTTCTCAAATGGCAAATAAATATTTTTATGTGCTTGTTTGCCATCCTTTTGCCCAAATTGTTTGGGGATATTTTAGTTCCTTTGTTTTTCCATACAAATTTTAGAATGAGTTTTTATATACTTTCAAAAAATCCTGTTGGAATTTTTATTTGAATTGAGTTAAATCTACAGATAAATTTGAGAGTAGTTAAATCTTTACTATGTTGAGTCTTCTAATTCATGAACACAGTATTTTTTTTTAATTGAGTTGTTTGTTTTCTTATGGTTGAGTTATGAGAGTTCTTTTAAGATTCTAGATACAAGTCTTTTGCTGGATATGTGATTGCAAATATTTTCTCCCAGTCTATAGCATGTCTTTTCATTCTCAAAATAGTGCCTTTGAAGCAAAAGTTTTTCATTTTGCTCAAATCTAATTCATCTGTCTTTTACAATTGTGCTCTTGGTATCACATCTAAGAATTCTTTGTCTAACCCCAAGTCACAAAGTTTTTCTCCTTTTTTTTCTTTAAAATTTCATATTTCTATGTTTTACATGTAGATCTATGACCCATGTGAGTTAATTTTTGTACAGAGTTTGAAGTTAAGATCAAGGTTCATTTTTTGCATATGGCTATCCATTTGTTTCAACACCATTTGTTGAAAGGCCATCCTTCCTCCATTGAACTACTTTCACAACTTTGTGGAAAATCACATGGGCATATTTGTGTTCTCTATTTTGTTGCACTGATCTATGTGTCTGTCATTTTGCCAATGTCACACTGAATGGATTTCTGTGGCTTTATAGTAAATCTTTAAAATCTAACAGTGTGATTTCTCCAACTTAATTACAATTTTTCAAAATCATTTTAGTTATTATAGCTCCTTTGCCTTTCCATATACCTTTCAGGATCAGCTTATCTGCATCTATAAAAATAATGTTGAGATTTGCCTAGAATTGCACTAAATTTATAGGTCAGTTTGGGGAGAGTTACATCTTTGCTACGTCTATTCTTTCAATCCATAAAGTAGTATATCTCACCATTAATTTAGATCTTCTTTAATTTATTTTGTCAGGGTTTTGTAGTATTGCTCATACAAACCCTGTTCACGTTTTGTTAGATTTATATCTAAGTATTTAAGTTTTTGGAGCTAATGTAATTTTTTTTTTTCTGCACCATGCAGTGTGCGGGATCTTAATTCCCCAACCAGGGACTGAACCCATGCCCCATGCGGTGGAAGGGTGGAGTCAACCACTGGACTGCCAGGCAAGCTCCTTGAGCTAATGTAATTTTTAAAATTTTGTTGATTGCTACTATAAAGAAATACATTTGATTCTTGTGTGTTGACTTTGTATCCTGCAATCTAATTAAATTCACTTACTAGTTTAGGAGTTCTTTTGTGGATTCCTTGGAATTTCCTCAGTGGACAATCATATCATCTAAGAATATGCTTGCCTTTATTTCTTTTTCTTACCTTATACTGGCTAGGACATCCGATACAATGTTGAGTGTTGAAAGTGGATATCCTTGGCTTCCCTGGTGGCGCAGGGGTTGGGAGTCCGCTTGCCGATGCGGGGGTGGTGCGGGTTCGTGCCCTGGTCTGGGGGAATCCCGTGTGCCGCGGAGCAGCTGGGCCCGTGGGCCATAGCCGCTGGGCCTGCGCGTCCGGAGCCTGTGCTCTGCGGCGGGAGGGGCCGCAGCAGTGAGAGGCCCGCGTACCACCAAAAAAAAAAAAAAAAGTTAAAAGAAAAAGGAAGTGGATATCCTTCCATTGTTCACACAATTAGGGGAAAAGCATTCAGTCTTTCACCGTTAAGTATGATGTTAGCGAGGTGTTTTTGTAGATGCCTTTTATCAGGTTAAGAAACTTTCCTTCTATTCCTAGTCTACTCAGAGTCTTCTTATGAATGGATGTTGAATTTTGTCAAATACTGTTTCTGCGTATGATATGATCATGTGATTTTTCTTTTTTAGATTGTTTACAATCTGAATGGTGGATTACACTGACTAAGTTTTTAATATTGAACCAGTCTCACATTCCCAGTTTTAATCTCCACTTGGTAATAGTGGATTATTATTTTTATATATTGAAAGATTCAATTTCTTAATATTCTATTTTACTGATAATTATTGCATTTATAGTCATGAGGCATATTTGGCCTGTAGTAGTGTTTTGTTTTGTTTCGTTGTAGTGCTGTCTTTGTCTAGTACGTTTGGTATCTGGGTAATGCTGGCCTATAAATTGCGTTGGGAGTGTTCTCTCGTCTTCTAATTTCTGGAAGAGATTGTATAGCATTGGCTGTAATTCTTCTTTAAATATTTGGTAGAATTTGCTAGTGCAACCATCTGTGCCTGAAGATTGCTTTTTTTTTTGAAACTTTTAACTGCAAAGTCAATTTCTTTAACTGTTATAAAATTATTTGACTTATCTATTACATCTTGAGTGAGTTTTGGTAGTGTGTTGTTATCAAGGAATTGTTCTATTTCATCTAAGTTTTCAAATTTGTGTCAATAGAGTTGTTTTTAGTATTCCCTTAATATCTTTTTAATGACTGTGGGATCTGTAGTGATAACCCCTCTTTCATTCCTGATATTGGCAATTTGTGTCTTATCTCTTTTTTTCTTTGTTAGTCTAGCTAAAGGCTTATCAATGTCATTAATCTCAGAGAATCAGCCTTTGTTTTTTTATTGTTTTTCTCTATTGTTTTCTGTTGTCAATTTCACTGATCTCTGTTCTTACCTTTATTATTTCCTTCTTTCTGCCTTCTTTGGGTTTAGTTTATTCCTGTTTTTCTAGTTTTGATTTTTTTAATGGAAACCTAGGTTATTGATTTGAGACTTTTCTTCTTTTCTTAGACAAGCATTTAATGGTATTTATTTTTTTAATTTCTGTGGAAAATTCTGTGTGGTAGAAAAATACTCAGACCTGGTCTTAGGGTACATCAGATTTAATTTGAATGTAGACAAGATATTGGTGAATTAATGAATCCATCACCTCATTTGAGAGAGGAACAAAGTGATTCCAAATGTGAAAACTCTAGATGGTCCAGTGCAGAGTTAATCACAGAGTTATAATAGTCAAGAGTTGTTGAGCAACAAACAGACAACGCTATCTCTGCAGCAGAGTGGGGGCCTCTTCTGCAAGGCTCTTGATCTTTTTTACTAAAAGAAACTCTGATAACCCCATGTATTTTCTTCAGTCATACATGCTCCTACCTTTATGTCTCTTCTACTAGGAAACACCAATATGCATTGTGGAAGTGTCCATGGTATGTTGTTTGTAATATACTCAATTGCTCCTTTTGTGATTCACTCAGTAACTATTAATAAATATTTCTGATGTGTTTGAGGCTACAAAAGATTTACTTTAAGCCTCATATTTTAATAAACATAAAGCAGTTCCCTTAGGCGGGAAATACAATATATACAAATGAAATCTACATTAAGCAGTAATAGTTATCATTTATTTAAAACATACTATGTGCCAGACATTGTATGTGCTGGGTACATACATTTAATTTCTACCACCATCCTGTAAGGTATACATAATCAGGAGGGTAGTGTCATAGAAAAAATATAGGTGTGAGAGTTAGAAACCAGACTTGTAGTTGCCAAGGGAGAGGGGAGGAGGGAGAGGGATGGACTGGGAGTTTGGGGTTGGTAGATGCAAACTATTACATTTAGAATGGATAAACAACAAGATCCTACTGTATAGCACAGGGAACTGTATCCAATCTCCTGGGATAAAACATCATGGAAAAGAATATGAAAAAGAATGTCTCTATGTGTATAAATGAGTCACTGTTGTACAGCAGAGATTGGCACAGCATTGTAAATCAACTAGACTTCAATTTAAAAAAATACCAAACATAAATAAAGAAAAAAGAAAGAAAAAAGAAACCAAGTTTGAATCTCTGCTCTCTCACTTAACATGACTTAAGCCAGTTATTTGAACTCTCTGAACTTCAGTTTTTCTAACTGACAAATGGGGATAAAATTGTTGTGAGGATTAAAAGTGATAACACATATATGAAAATGTCCTAGTTGGGTAGGGAGAATAGGGTTTTTGTGTGTGTGTGTGTGTGGTACGCGGGCCTCTCACTGTTGTGGCCTCTCCCATTGTGGAGCACAGGCTCCGGACACACAGCCTCAGTGGCCATGGCTCACGGGCCCAGCCACTCTGCAGCACGTGGGATCTTCCCGGACCGGGGCACGAACCTGCGTCCCCTGTATCGGCAGGCGGACTCTCAACCACTGCGCCACCAGGGAAGCCCAGAATAGGGGTTTTGAAGTCGAAAATACTTTAAATCCCAAAGTACTGCATATTAGCTATGAGACCTTCAGCATATTATTTATCCTGTCTGTTTTGATCTCATATATAATATTGAGCTTATTAGGTGGATAGATAGATAGATAGATAGATACAGACAGACAGACAGACATATCATCTTCCCCTTCATCATAAATCCTCTCCTTTAGGTGCCTTCCTCTCAATTACTGGCAACTCCACCAATCCATCCTCTCAGCTGTTCAGATCAAACAACTTGGAGTAATTTTTAATTCTCCTCATGACATAATCAATCTGAGAGCAAATCCCATTAGCTCAACCTTCAAAATTTATCTAGACTTCGTCCTCCTCTACTACCCCCTCCTCCATCACCCTGCTCTGAGCCACCTGTCCCATTGTCATAACTTCCTAACTGGTTTTCTCACTTCCACACTTACCTTCCCATCCACTATTCTCATCACGGCAGCCAGAATGACACTTTTAAACATCAGTCAGATCCAGTTCCCCAGTGGCTTCCCATGTCAGTCAGAGGAAACGATGGTCTTTCCAATGGCATTAAAGGTCCCTCCAAAGCTCACCTACCCCTACCACCCATCTTACCCCACTCAGCCACCCATATGTTCCCTCCTCCTATGTTCTCATCTGTACCTGTACCACACCCAGTCCGCTAGCCTCCATGCCATTCTGGGAACATTCCAGGTTCTCTCCCACCTGAGGGACCTTATAATTTCTATTCCTTCCACTTGGAATGTTCTTCACCCACATAGCCTGAAGCCTCCCTACTTCAGCTCCTTTAAGTCTGCTCAAACATCATCTTACCGAAGCCTTCCTTGTTCACTCATTTAAAATTTCAATAGACTTTCCACCCAGTGCTCTCTGTTCCCTTAGCCTACCTCGTTTTTCTCTATAACATTTATCACCGTCTAACAGTGTTATATTGTGCTTATTTACTTTTTTGTTATTATTGTCTCTTCCCCCAAAACACACACACACACACACAAATGGGAGCTCCATGAAAGCAAGTATTTTTGGCTGTTTTGTTCATCATTGTATCCCCAAACCTAGAATAGTATTCTCTCTCCCCCTCTCATCTGCTCTCCTCTTGTGATTTCTCCTTTCCTCGTCTACTCTTCTCTCCTCTTCCCTCCCTTTACCTCCTGTCCCCCTCCTCTATTCCCCTTTCTCTCTAAAATATATATGTAGACATATCATGGCAAAATTTCTGTACTCGTGGAATGTTAGAGAAAGTGATATACAAAGCAAATCTTAAGTTTCCTTGGCTTGTTAGAAAACAACCCCCCTTCAATGGGAAAGAATATAGAATTAATCCTACATTTAACATATGTGTACTAGCACCCTACAGTGTGTCAGGTACTACTTTATTTAAGAGAAATAAGAAATAACCTGTGACTTCAACTCACTGTCTAGTTTGAGAAAAAAGCGAGCAAATATGTGAGAAATAAGAGAAAGGTACTCACACACACAAAATATTTTACCTACTGAGGAGGGAATTGTGGGAGGTTTAAAAATACATTTGACGTGGTCAAGATAAAGCTGGTAATACAATCAATTAGAGAGAAGACTAATAGCACAGTGTGAATTTGGTGCAGAAGTTTCCCCATCTGATGAACCTAGGGGGTTGACCAAGATGATTCAAGAGTTCCTTTGACAATGAGTCATCCATAATTTCATGATTGCTTTTGCCTGTGTTTGCGATTATGAAATGATCCTCATGCTACCATTCCTAATATTAGAAGATTCTGTTCTAACCAGTACAATATGTTAGGCCAGGGAGTGGGTGTTTGTAGTATGGGTCAATTTGTTCTCCAGTGGGCCAGGGTTACAGTGAACTCAGCATTTACTGGATAATAAACACATACTAGAACCTTCCCTAATTTGCTGAATGGGACTAAACAAGAGGTGTTTGGGGGCACATTCAGGGTAACTCAAAGAGCTAGATGGAGGAATGCAGAAGGTGACTAGTAATAGCTTCAGTGTTCCTGTATTATGACAACAAAATTGTCCTTCTGAGTAAACATGTAGCAAACTGGCAAATTCATAACTCCTGTGGGCAGAGGGCTGAACATGCCAATGGCACGGTGAAAAGAAGCCTTGAGGACATCCCTCCAATTTCCAAACCTTCTTTTATTAGTGGAAACTTTTGGAGTACTGCTCCATGCCCTAGAGGTAAGGTCAAGGGTGGGACCTTCAGACACAAAGGGAACATCTGGGGGAAAAAACCACATCTTCTTTAAGAGAGCTCTTTGGAAAATGGTAGGAATAGCCAATAAGTGGATGGTACTTTGTGATTTCATATGCATTGTCTCATCTACTCTCATAGTATCTCTGCGAGGTAAGTACTATCATTTGCCTCATTTGATAAAATAGAAAACTGAGACTAAGAGGGATGAAGTGACCTTCCCAAAAGGCAGACACAGGACTTGAAGGCTGGTCTTTTCACTCTCAATTCTACTCTCATCTTTCCCTACTTGATGTGATGAAATTCAGGAAAAAAGAGCTTGTAGAATTCTGGTCCAGAGTACTGTTTCCCAGGCTTGGTTGCACATTGAAATCACTTGGGGATATTTACAAACCCTGATGCCTGGGTGCCAACACTAGAAATTCTGATTTAATTGATCTGGGGTACAATCTGGACAAGGAGATTTTTTTTTTTAAGACCTCCAGGTAATTCTAAAGTTTATTCAGAATTGAGAATAACTACAGGGAAATTATTTTAAATTACAGATTCCCTGAGCTCCAGGTCTTTTGAGTTAGAGTCCCATTGGTGAGTCGGGGTAATTGTATTATTTTATAATCTTCCCAGGCTGTTCTACTGAGTAGCCAGGTCTGAGGACCACTGGTTTACCATGATCGTTGAAGCTGCTCAAGGTGAGTACTACCTGAAGATCCAGGTACTAGTCCTACCTCTGTTCTTGTTCTTGTTCTCATGGGGAACTGATTCACCTTCACAGTGTCTCTGTTGTTTCTTCGTCCTAAAATGAGGCTACTGGTATTTGTTCCATCAATCTCTTTGAAATGTTCAAAGGAAAAGTGATGAATGCCCAAGTGTTTTAAAAGTTATGACACATCCTACATTTGTAAGGTATTATTATTATTGCTCCCCACTGGGTATTCTCGGTTTTTATCTCTAAAATGGACTGCCTTCTGAACAGGCCACCTCCATAGGAGAAGGATTCTAGGCTTTACTTCCTACTCTCTCTTTTGCCGTCTTTACAATTCACGAGGAGGCAGCCTATGGCTAAGAAGAAGGGTCACTGCAGATTCTCTTTCCCATCAGAGGAAATAATACATAGAGGAACCTTGCCCCGGTGAGGGGAAATGGAAAGAGATGAGAACTGTGTAGTCCCAAGAGCAAGCATTTGTTGTTAAATATACAAATACAAACAAAGGACTGAAATGTTAGCCGATATGATTTCCCAGCACTCAAATTCAATTCAGAAATGAGACTGCCCATTACCAATAATATCCCATCCAATCGGAAGCATGCAGCTTCTTCACTGGGGCTATGCCAGGGCTTTGTGTGTCAAAGTCTGTAATAGGGATATTAGGAGTGACCTGGCGGTGGGGAGGAGGTACTTAAAGAAACATTGCACATTATACAGATTCTTTCTCAGTTCAGACGCAACTCCTTCCAATAGGTCACTACTCTTCAAATTTTCAGAAGGATGACATAAGGGGATGACTTTTAGAGGTTTTAACCCTAAAAGGAAGACTGCAAATCACTAAGGAAGACTGCAAATCACTAATGCCTGGGATCCAGTCCCAGAGATTCTGACTTAAATGTTTTCAGGTGGCATCATGTAGTTTTTAAGCCTCCAGGGAGATTGCAGTGGGCAGTCAGTGCTGAGACCCCAAGGTGAGAGAGTTGACAGAATAAGAGGGGCCAAGTCTGTATCCCCAGGCCCTTACTTTCCCTTGGGGGTTCTTCTGTGTGGGAAGAAAAAAAAAACTCATAAAATTTGAGTTCACAAAAGCAATATTTCTGAATAAGTATTTTTCTGTAATATGTTGTTATGAATACCTATGTCATCTAAATTTATAAATTAAATATTATAAGTAGACATGTTATTATTTTACTCATCTCCAAATTTTACATATGTATGCTCCCCCAAATCTTTTTAAAAACATTTTCATGGGGAAAATGAGGAAATCACTCATGATCAGGCATAAATAGAAGAAGGGTTGATTCCTACAGTATTTTTAGAGCCTTAAATGTCTCATATGCATTGTGACTTCCTAATGTGGGAAAGGAACATAACATGGTATATTTCCCATTCTTACTTGACCATGGAAACTTAACCCACATAAGACAAGAAGGCTGCAGAATGCATACTGGGAAACTCTGTTCTTGCCCAAAAGGATCCAACCCACCTCAAATATACCTTTAGCAGCTCCTTTGATCTCTAAGCACAATGCCTCCATGTGTGTGTGCTATCCTTCTGCTCATCATAATGAAGCTATCTCCTGTTGAGCTAGTACATTTCATCCAGGAGAAACTTTTCATTTTGTTCCTTTCTGTCATTCACTGGAATACCAGCATTACTGAGTGATTGACATAACAAATGAGCTCACTGTTCAGATGTGATCCTAATCCCTACGGCAGAGAATGCTCTGGCCATTTTCAAGCTCATCAGTATAATAATTCCTTAACTATACAACATCCAAACCACCACAAAATCATATACCAAGTGATGGAGAGTCAAGTAGCACTTCTCATCTGCTAGGTGATGTGTGAGTATACAATGATGGGTAATAATATGAATTGTAATTACAATGAATTGAGCATTCCTTGGGCTATGGTACTGATTAAAAAATTAATAATAACTATGAGTGATATTAGTGATCATATTTGGAGTATATATTATGTGGTGACCTCTGTACTAAGGACTTAACATTTAATTCTCACTATAATGATCCCCACAAGATTGGTACTGTTATCTCCATTTTACAACTAGCAAAACTGAGGGTGTGACTGACAAGGGGTTAATATCCAAAATAAAAAAAGCTCATGCAGCTCAATATCAAAGGAACAAACAACCCAATCAAAAACTGGGCTGAAGATCTAAATAGACATTTCTCCAAAAAAGACATACAGATGGCCAAGAGATGCTCAACATCACTAATTATCAGAGAAATGAAAATCAAAACTACAACGAGGTATCATCTCACACCAGTCAGAATGGCCATCATCAAAAAATCTACAAACAATAAATGATGAAGAGGGTGCAGAGAAAAGGGAACTCTCCTACACTATTGGTGGGAATGTAAATTGGTACAGCCACTATGGAGAACAGTATAGAGGTGCCTTAAAAAACTAAAAATAGAACACCATATGATCCAGCAATCCCACTCCTGAGCATATATCCAGAGAAAACCATAATTCAAACAGACACATGCACCCCAATGTTCATTTCAGCACTATTTACAATAGCCAGGACATGGAAGCAACCTAAATGTCCATCAACAGAGGAATGGGTAAAGAAGATGTGGTACATATATACAATGGAATATTACTCAGCCATAAAAAAGAATGAAATAATGCCATTTGCAGCGACATGGATGGACCTAGAGATAATCATACCGAGTGAAGTAAGCCAGACAGAGAAAGACAAATATATGATAATGCTTATATGTGGAATCTAAAAAATAAATGGTACAAATGAACCTATTTACAAAACAAAAATAGACTCACAGATGTAGAAAACAAATTTATGATTACCAAGGGGAAAAAGGGGGTAGAGGGATAAACTGGGAGATTGGGATTGACATATACACATTACTATATATATAAAATAGATAACTGGTAAGAGCCTAGTGTATAGCACAGGGAACTCTACTCAATACTCTGTAATGACCTATATGGGAATAGAATCTAAAAAGAGTAGATATATGTTTATGTATAACTGATTCACTTTGCTGTACAGCAGAAACTAACACAACATTGTAAATCAACTATACACCAATAAAAATTAATTTAAAAAAACCTGGGGGTGAAAGTCAACATAACCTACCCAAAATCACATAACTACGAAGTAGCTAAGTCCAACTACTTAACCCTCTATGATACTGCATTTCTCAGTCTGTAGCTTTCCAGAGATTATCCCAAGCTCTTTGAGGAAAAAGGCTGTCTAGCACCATATTCCAGAGCTGTACCTCGAACTCTAGGGGACTGGCTTTTATACGGTAGCTACAGCTGGTGGCAGACAGAAGTAAATAAAATGAATTAGTAAAAGGCCTATCTAATACTAACCCAGAACTTTAAAAAGCCCAACAATGTACTAGAAATGGTTTCTATAAACATTTTTTATTTTCCTATTACTATTTTTTAAATTGAAGTATAGTTGATTTACAGTGTTTCAGGTGTACAGCAAAGTGATTCATACATGTGTATGTCTATATACACACACACACACACATATATTCTTTTTCAGATTCTTTTGCATTATAGATTATTACAAGATTTTGAATACAGTTCCCTGTGCTATACAGTAGGTCCTTGTTGTTTTATATTATTTTTTTAAGGTACTTGTTCTATTGTATTTGACAACTCCTCTATGAAGAAAATCCTGGGAATTGTTCCCCAAGGAGGAACTATTGATATAGCAGGAAAATACTACTGACCTAGGTTTGAATCTGGGCCTCTACATGACTTTGAGTGAGATACTTAACCACTTCTTGTCGAAAAACTGGGGATAATTATATCTTCCTTGCAGAGTTGTTATGAGATATAAATCAGATAATGTCATTTGGAAAGCCAGGCACGTAGTATTTGTGCAACAAATTATAGTTTTCTTCAGGAAAAACAAAGAAAACAATAGGAAAAACAACAGCAATTGAAAAGGTGGCAGTCCATCTGCTCTTCTGCCCTTTAGCTTCCTGGTGCTGATACCATTTGCAAGTTCCCACTAGGGCGTGATCATACTGTGCTCCAAGTGATTATTTTAAGTGGCTCAGATTTGGCTGAAAAAGGTAACATTAACTCTAAGGGCTTACCTTGGGCAAAGATGATATAACCTTCCCACCTGTGAAGAGGCAGACACACGCACCGATGGAGCTCCAGTGATGAAAGCTGCAGACTGCAGGACGGTCTCTGTACTTCCTCAGTGCACTTTCATCAGTGTGCATTCTAGCAGTTTCCCAGCCACCAGGAAATCTTTGTACCCAGAGAATCTTTTAAGTCAAAGAACAATGATAAGTACATTTGCGTACTCTATGAAAAGTATATAATGCAATCTGAGGTATTTGATGTAAGTCATAATTAAAATGGCTAAATCTTCATAAAATGATACAGGCAGGACCACTAATATTTCATCTTTATATTTGATGAAAAATTATTAGTAAATTATTTGTATGGGCATTTTTGCAGATTTATATTTAACTTTTAGACTATAACTAACTCTCTACTACTTTGTAGATGGAGGGGATACTTTCTTTTAAAATCAAAGACAGGTCTCTTAAGGTGGGGAGATGTGACTATAATTTTGGAAAGATTATAAATGTTTCAAAAATGTAAATGCTGTAGACCAGAACATCTAGGGACTAAAATATTTCATAGGCAGATAAATCCTGATGATGCAACTTACTAGCCTCAGTGTACTTGTCAATAAAATGAAAATAATTTTATATAATTTGTGGAGTTGATGTGAGGATTAAATAAAATGACCTGTGTAAAGGGCCTAGTGTGAGACCCCACATGGAGTAGACACTGATCAATATTACTTCCTTTTGCTTTTTCCTGTGTCAAGATGGGCTTCACCTAGCAGATCTTATTTGCAAGAGTGGGTTAAATATTCTTTGGGGACAGAGAAAGCAGCTTTTAGCAGACAGCTTTAAGCCCTCAGAAACCTAGAGTGAACGCTAACCAAAAATAAATTAAAAGGCATTGTGAAAATTGTAAACATAGACTTATTCAGTTATTTTTTGTAAAGCTTGTAGAAAACATTTAAAATGTATAAACGAAAAAAAAAGCAGGTGAGGAGCTATCACAGCTCAGACAACAGTTCCACGGCTTTGGAGAGTTTATACTCATCTTCGTGCCTCAGTTTATCGTCTTCCTCAAGGGGATAAAATAGAGAAAACAAAGAATATGCTACAAGGGCTCAGAGTGCTTCCCCTCAAAGCTCATTATTATGACATAAAAGCAGCTATTTGTAAAGCAATGCTTAGAATCCTGTTGTTATATAATTAGAACAAATCACATTCTGTTGTTCTCCATTTATTGAAAATCAAGGGGAAATCCAATTCTGAGTGGTTGATTGATTCCCAAAGGACTTGTGATGCCGCCTTTTATTTCACAGCCCTGGCAGCCACATTCAACCTATGCCCCAGTGAAAACAATATAAATAACATGCATAGGAAATGAATGAACTATTCAAGAAGACATTTTTCTTATATGCTTTCTTTTCCAGTCCTTCTCTTGGGACTTTGAAATGGTCCTCAACTTACCAGGACCAACAGAACTTCAACCTTTGAAACACGAGGCAGGCTACACCATGTAGCTAGTGTACGCAAGCGACATCTGCCACCTCAGAATGTCTCTTTGGGGACTTCCCTGATTGCACAGTGATTAGGGATCGCCTGCCGGTGCAGCGGACATGGGTACGATCCCTGGTCCGGGATGATGCCACGTGCCGTGGAGCAACTAAGCCCATGCGCCACAGCTACTGAGCCTGCGCTCTACAGCCCACGAGCCACAGCTACTGAGGCCGCGTGCCACAACTACTGAAGGCCGTGCACCTAGAGCCTGTGCTCCCCAAGAAGAGAAGCCACTGCAACGAGAAACCTGCACACCGCAAGGAAGAGTAGCCCCCGCTTGCTCGCCGCAACTAGAGGAAGCCCACGCGCAGCAACGAAGACCCAATGCAGCCATATATAAATAAATAAATAAATTTATAAAAAGAAAAAACTTAAAAAAAGATGTCTCTTTGGCATGTGGATTATTTCAAACTGAAAACAATCAAGACCCAAAAGGCTCAAGAAGAAACTTTGACTTTTCCCCTAACTGCCTAAAGAATGTAGATAGAGGACCTGTCCCAGGCAGGGAGCTGTCACCATAGATCAATATAGTATGTACTAGATATATAGACAGAAAGGAACCCAGCAAAGTCTGCTTGTTAAAATCCCTCTCAGTGTCCCATCATCTCTGCCTGTCCCAACAAACATTTGCTTACCAAACATTTGCTTTTCCATCTCCATATCAATTGCCTTCCTCTCCTTTGATGTCCCAAACCACTAACCTCAACATCCTCCTTTGTCTTTAGCTGAATATGGTATTTAAGGTGAGAGCTTCAGCCATTTTGGTGAGTTACTCAGCTCTCCTGGGTCTCTCCCCGTGTATACATGTTATTAAAGTTTTATCTGATTTTCTCCTGTTAATCTGTCTCATGTCAGTGTAATTCTTAGACCAACCAGAAGAACCTAGAAGGGTAGGGGAAAATGTCTTCCTCCTCAACACTAGCTAACAAAGAACAGTAAGCAAACGATAATACATTTGTAGAAATAAAGCACTTTCACAGCCATTATCTCATTTGATCCTCAATAACTCTGTGGCATGTGGCAAGGCAGTTATTTTTTATTATCCCCATTATACTTATGAGGAAACTGAGGCTCAGGTTGTAAAGCAAGAAAGTGTGAATGGGGTGCAGTGGGAAAGGGGAAATGTTGACTCCCTCTCAAAGGAGGGAGGTGATGGGCAAGAATGATATTAGAATGACATCAGTTCTCTATGGGGATGGGGCAGTATATAAGAAATGCAAGTTTTTAGCAAAGCAGGGAGTGGCTAATATGGCAGCAGTAACATCCTCGTGTAGGCCATCCTCCACAGGTTCCTGCGAGCCTGGGATGTTTTGCGGTTACTTACAAGAATGCAAACAATGTGATTCATTCAGGCACCATTTAAACTTTAAGTTCAGCTCATTTGTAAAGACAAAGGAGAATATGCCACCAACCCGGCTGGTTTTAGTGAATATAAAGGCAGATTACCCAAAGCTTAAAAAAACCTTAAATGGACTGCCTTTCTTACCCCACCCTTACGGAGTGTTGGCTAGAAGAACTTACCTATTGTGCTAGGTAGCTTGAGAGAAGGGGAAAAACAGAGTAGGGCAACCCAAAGTCAAAATCAACAACCTTTGTGAATCTGAGCCATCGACTCTTTGCCTTAAGGGGATGAGGGAGGAACCAAGTTTCCACCCTCTTAATGCAGAAATGAGAGTAATTGTTGAGAGAAAAAGGAAAATCTTTTCCTTCCTCCCTCCCCAGAAAAAGCGTGATTAAATAACAGCACAATGGTGCCATTCCAAACCCCAATATCCTAATTAGAAAACAAAAATGACACGCTTTTAAAAAGAATTTTATACACATTTCAGATCCGAAACAATAACAAAGTAGGGTGTCTCCAAACCTAGATCTAATGTGATTACACACAGTAATTAACAATGAATTTGTAACCAGCCCTGCTGGCTCTGTTCAGATGCCAAGGATGGGAGTCCAGTGGATCATCAGTTGTGGGTGTAGATCCCTAATCTAAAGGCACTGAAACTTCTGGGTGATGAGAGATGGAGTCCAAATAGCTGCAGAGACTTAAGGGAAAAGAACAAGGCTTTTGAGACTGTAAACCAGCCAGACACCTGGGTCTCTATCTTGGTGCCAAATGTCATCCCTCCTGTCTGCAGACATCTATGGGACAGAATCAAACTCAAGCCCAGTACATTCAGCAAAACAGAGACTCAGTCCAGCATTCAACCCTCTGCCAGGCTGATATTAGGCCTGAGGACATCTGTCCCAGCCAGGAAAGGAGGAGTGCCAGAAAGCTTGAATTCAGCCTGTCATCTTGCGTTTGCTGGGACTTGCAGCATCAGTATCAACAGAGGAAATTTTGATGCTGGATGGCAAATTCCTCTAGGCTTGATTTTGAACAAGGCCAAACAGAAAGCCCTCCTTAATGAATGATTTGGATGATGGATTATGGTCCCGGGGTGATCAAACCATTTCAGCCATTCCCATACAGAGGGATCACATCACCATCCAGGGAAGCAGGCCAGCCCTAGGCCAAATTAAAGATGAGGCCAGATCTGTCCTTGGCATGCTCAAAGTCAGTGTCTCTACCCACCTCCCTTCTTTCAACATGCTCCCCTTCCCTGCTTTCTCCCTGCCGTGCACCCCAGCAAGGCCCAAACCCTCCCTACTTCCTCTGGCTCTCCAAGGATCCCTCTCAGTAAATCGGTTTTCTGAAAGAAGGCATTGCTCCACCGTGACAACATTTACTGTGCTTCCATTAAGGGACAGACAAAATGCCATATATAAGAAAGATAAAGATGTGAAAAACTTGCTCTTGAACCTTGATGAGTAGAGCCTTATAATTCACTCAACAACATGCATTGAGTCTCCTACTGTGGGTAGGACATGGCGCTGGGCATAACCAAGGATAGAGAGGTGAGGAATATACGTTTTCTACCGCGAGAAATCCCTTGAACTCATGAAAAGGCTTAGCACACAAAAAATGACAAGACTTAGCACGACACGTAGAGCAATGCCATGGGAAGAGCCATAAAGTCTTGGCCAGTTACTGGAAAAGCTTCTAACCACTCTCCCTGCTTCTACCTTTGTCCCCTATAATAAGAATAACAATAATAACTAATGTAATATAATATAAATCCATTCACTACTTCGGAGCCAGAGTTTTCATGGTAAAATGTAAATCAGATCATGCCACTTCTAGCTTAAAACCTCCCAGAAGCTTCCCAGTGCACATAAAACAGAATCCCAGCTCCTTCACCGCAACTGAAAAGGTGCTGGATGGCTGCCCACCCCCATCTTTCCATTGTACTCACTTCAGACACATTGGCTGTTTTTCTCTTTCTCAGACATTCCTGCCTCAGGACTTTTGTTTTTGTAGTGCCCTCTGCCTGAAATCCTTTTCCTCCAGATTTTTGCTTGGCTGGCCTCACTTCATCGTTCCAGACTCAGTTCAAATGCCCCTTATTCAGAGATGCTCTCACTGATAAGCCCATCTAAGGAGGACCCCCAGAGTCACTCAACAGTTATTCTCTTTTCTTCATGACATACATTACTATCTGAAACTATCTTCTTCTTTTTATTATTTGTCTGATAGAAAACCCACACTTAGCAAAACCAACATTGAGCTACCAATCTGCCTTCTCCAAACCTGCTCATCTTCAGTTTTCCCCACCTTGCTTAAAGGCATCTCTGGGGCTTCCCTGGTGGCGCAGTGGTTAAGAATCCACCTTCCAATGCAGGGGATATGGGTTCGAGCCCTGGTCCGGGAGGATCCCACATGCCATGGAGCAAGTAAGCCCGCGAGCCACAACTACTGAGCCCACGTGCCACAACTACTGAGCCCACGTGCCACAACTACTGAGCCTACGTGCCTAGAGCCCGTGCTCTGCAACAAGAGAAGCCACCACAATGAGAATCCTGTGCACCGCAACAAAGAGTAGCCTCCACTTGCTGCAAATAGAGAAAGCCTGCGCACAGCAGCAAAGACCCAATGCAGCCATAAATAAACAAATAAATTAATTAATTAAAAAGGCATCGGGCTTCCCAGGTGGTGCAGTGGTTGAGAATCTGCCTGCCAATGCAGGGGACACAGGTTCAAGCCCTGGTCTGGGAAGATCCCAAATGCCGCGGAGCAACTAGGCCTGTGAGCCACAACTACTGAGCCTGTGCGTCTGGAGCTTGTGCTCCACAGCAAGAGAGGCCGCGACAGTGAGAGGCCCGCGCACTGCGATGAAGAGTGGCCCCCACTCGCCGCAACGAGAGAAAGCCCTCGCACAGAAACGAAGACCCAACGCATCCAAAAATAAATAAAGAAGCTTTCATTTTAAAATAAATAAATAAAAATAAAAAGGCATCTCTGTTCTTCCAATTCTTCCAGTGGCTCATATCAAAAACCCCGGAATCACCCTAAACTCCTTTCTTTCTTTCTGTACCATCCATCCAGAAGTCCTATTTGTTCTACCTTCAATATAACCACTTTTTATATTTCCTATAATATAACTCCCCTAGTGTCTCCCTATTTTTCACCTGCATTAGCCTCTTACCTGGTCTCTCTGTTTCCTCCTGGCTCCCACTTAGTCTATTTTTAACACAGCAGCCGGAGTAATCTTCTAAAAAGAAGTTATTTCCCTCCTCCAAGCTTTCCAGTAACTCCTCATCTTCCTCAGTAAAAGCCAATATTCAGCATCTAGAGCCATGTTGTCCAATACAGTAGCCATGGTGGCTACTGAGCCCTTAAAAATGTGGCTCATCCAGGGGATAGCAGTGTGGGGAGAGATAAATTAGGAGTTTGGGATCAACCCTGTAATAACCTTACCTTGTAACAACCTATAATGGAAAAGAATCTGAAAAGGAACACACATGCGTGCGCACACACACTCAGACACATATATATAACTGAATCACTTTGCTGTATACTTGAAACTAACACAACATTGTAAATTAACCGTATTTCAATCAAAAAACAAAACAAAACTAAGTCCGTAAAAAAATGTGGCTCGTCCAAATTGAGATGTGCTCTAACTGTAGAATGCACACTGGATTTCAAAGGCTTAGTATGAAAATAAGATTGGAAAACATCTCATTAATAATTTAAGATTGATTACATATTGATATGTTAAAATATTGGCTATATTTAGCTAAATAAAATATATTATTAAAAATAATGTAGGCCTTCCCTGGTGGCGCAGTGGTTGAGAGTCCGCCTGCCGATGCAGGGGACTCGGGTTCGTGCCCCGGTCCAGGAAGATCCCACATGCCGTGGAGCGGCTGGGCCTGTGAGCCATGGCCACTGAACCTGCGCGTCCAGAGCCTGTGCTCCGCAACAGGAGAGGCCCGCGTACCGCAAAAAAAAA
>NW_021703784.1:77222348-77273753 GCF_005190385.1 Monodon monoceros | reverse complement strand
AAAAAAAAAAAAAAAAAAAAAAAAACTAACCTGTTTCTTTTTTAACTTAGGCTATAGAAAATTCAAAATTACATCTAAAACTCATTTGTAGCTCACATTCTATTTCTATTGGACAGTGCTGGTATGGTTAGTATGTAGTTATAAGCCTGTATGAGATCATCTAGGCATTGAGAGTAGACAAAGAACAGAAAAAGTCTAAGGATGGAATTCTGGGGACCCTGCAAAATTAAGAGTCCAGGGAGATAAAGACGAACCATTAAAGATGACTGAAAGGTGTCCAATGAGGTCAGAGAAGACTCAGACAAAATTAAAAATAAATAAATAAATTTATTTTAAAAAAGAGAGAAAGTGAGGGAAACAGAAATGGAGACTGCAAGTATGGGCAATTCTTTGAAGGAGTTTTGCTACAGAGGGGATAAGAGAAATGGGCAGGTGGCTGGAGGGAAACATGGGATCAAGGGATACTATTTTCATATGAGAAATACAGCATGTTTATATACTGATGGAAATAAATTGATAATGAAGAAGAGAGAGCCTCTCCAAAATTTCTAGAGAAAAATTACCGGAGTAATCTCCTTGAGTAGATGTGGGGTCCTGGGACTTGGTGTACAAAGGGAGGGGCGTGCCTTAACTCGGAACATGGACAGTTGCTCAGGGCAACCAAATGGAAGATGGAACATAGACATAGATGCAAGTAGGTTTGTAGAAGTGCTGGAAGCAGCATATGGAAGGTCGTTTCTGATTGCTTCCATTTTCTCAGTGAAAAAGAAATTACGGTTGTTAGCTTAGAATGATGAAGAAAGAGAAAGTGTTGAAAGTTTGAAGAGAGGTTTGAAATCTTGTTTATGAAGTAAGAGTGAATAGACTAGAAAAATGAGTTAGAATTGCTGGGCCCACTTGAGTTTAGTGGTTCATGAGTTTAAAGTGAGACCATGGGTAAGATTGGGTGTTTTCCTCCATCCAAGTTCAGCAACCAGAAAACAAGTGCAGAGTAGGAAGAGAGTTGTAAATGACCAGGATTGGAATTTTGCCAAAGAAGGACAAAGAAAAAAGAGAGGTGCCAGGGACTTAGGTGTGTAATGTGAGTGATTATTAGGATAGAACATAAAATCTATCTATAGATAGATTGGATGAGGAGGTAAGTTAGGACATGTGGGAAATGGGGACAGTGAAAAGATGGTAGGGCATATGAATTATCTGGTCAAAGTATTTTCAAGTCAGGGTGGAAGGGACAGAGAACTGGAAGGATATGAGGTGGGGGTCCTAGAGTGGAATGCTTGAGATTAAGATTAAGATATGGGAGGTAGCAGTTACTGATAAGGACAAGGTCGAGGGTATGGGATGAGTGGCCCATTCTGCGGGGGATGAGTGGTTGAGGTTGAGAGAGAAGGAGATCATTAGAGGAGAAGAGGTCATGGAAGTCAAGAGACCAGAGTATTGAAATGATCATCTACATGGAGATTGAAATTGCTAAGAACTATCACAGGCATATTATTGGAATGAGTGAGGGTATGTTCCAAGCTTAAATCTTCAAGGAATGTGGTGAGTGTCCCCAAGTCAGCAGATGACAGCAATAATGAGGGGTAGCTGGTAATGATGCCACAAGCTTCCACCAAAGTTCTTTAAAAGAGAAGAGAACTTGATCTAGTAGAAGCAATGAAAACCAAAGAGACATCTCCCCCACCTCTAGGTCCAGAATTCTATTCCAAATTCACATTCCAAATATAGGTTTTTGATGCCAGAAGCATTATGCTCTAATCCAAAAGGAGGGAGTGTGACTAGAGGCTTCATACTTTAACTCAAAGGAAATACTTATTAGTTGTTGAGACCAGAGACCTTGCATACCACCAGTGCAGGAAAGATGGTTTGGAAAAGGCATCTTTAAACCATACCTGGGCACTGTCCCATATGTGCAGCTCTTCCTATATAGAACCTTCTTCACATCAACAACAACAAAAATACATAAAAATCAGCACACAGATAAATGTTTACTAATGATTAGAAAAATAAAATTTTACCTGCTACTCTGAATGAGGGATGTTCAGCTCAAGCTCATTGAGAACCAGCAAGATGACTCAGTGGCTAAGACCGTAGAAATGCTCTTAATGATTTTTACAATTGTTTCTTTAAAAATGGGATCATAATAAGCAGGTCAATGTTAAATTAATAACATGGAAGCATTCTAAAAAGCATATTGAAACATGATTTTAGCCCATTCACTCAGGCTTAACACCATATTCTGGGGTTTTTTTTCTTCCTAATAGAATATCACCCATGGGAAGGAAATATTTAAGTTGGGAGATGAGGTTTAAAACAGAAAATTAATGAGAAGGAAAAGTACAGCTTTAACAACAGCCATGCAAAGGCAAGGTAGGCCCAGCTCTACGATCTTTCTGCCACTCAGTGGCCTCACCCACGCTTCATGCATCAAATGATCTCTGAGCATGGGTAACATGCCAGGTACTTTGCTACCTGCTGGAGAGTCAGAGAAGAATGAAATACCATTCTTACCCGCCTAGTGAACCTAAGCGTTCACTATCTGATTGGAGAAAACAAACAATTTAGTAAACACAATACAATATTGGTAACTTGTATAGAGTGCAATATAGAGAATGGACCATTAGAAGTAAGCTTGAAGGGTGAGCAGAAACTTATTAGACGGAGAAGAAAAGCAAGCCAGGCAGAAAGAAGGGCAAGTCAGCATGGACTATTTGGGGAGCATGAGCTGTTCTGAACAGCAGGACTATAGAACCCAAAAGGAAGGAATGGGAGACGAAATTGCTTATTACAGAAGCATCCAAACCCTTTGCCCCATTTCTAGCCACCATTGCCCCATTCTCACCATCCTGCTCTTCCAACCCCCATTCAATCCAAATATAGTCACCTTCCATGGGAAATCCAAATACAACAAGCATGTTGTGATTTTTGTAAGTATTACTCAGCTTTAGAGGCCACGAGGAAGGATGTCACAGAGTAAAATTCAGCAGTGCACCTCTCCCTTATCCTTTTGCCCCTCCTCATCTCACGAGTCATCCCATATCACCTCACACCATCTCACCCTGGTCTAATTACGCAGAATCTCTCCTTTCTTCTTGAAGTTTTGGCACTTTCTAAGAATCAGAGCTTAACAACAGACAATGCTCAAACAAAGGTAACTCTCTCAAAGGAATTTTCTTACTATCTGCTATGAGAGTCTAAGCTTCTCCCTCTGATTATACTTCTAAAATAACAGTTCTAATTGTAGTTCTTCGCTTTTAAAATCCTCTGATGGCTCACTCTAGCCCAAAGAATAAACCCAAGCATTCAGGAGCCTCCACAATCCACCTCAGCCTAAATTTTCTTTTCTTTTCTTTTTTTTTTTGGCCGCATGGCTTGTGGGGTCTAAGTTCCCCGACCAGGGATCAAACCTGTGCCCCGGGCTTCCCTAGTGGCGCAGTGGTTGAGAGTCCGCCTGCCGATGCAGGCGACGCGGGTTCGTGCCCAGGTCCGGGAGGACCCCACATGTCGCAAAAGGGCTGGGCCCGTGAGCCGTGGCTGCTGAGCCTGCGCGTCCAGAGCCTGTGCTCCGCAACGGGAGAGGCCACAACAGTGAGAGGCCCGCGTATCACAAAACAAACAAACGAACAAAACCTGTGCCCCCTGCAGTGGAAGCGTGAAGTCCTAACCACTGGACCACCAGGGAAGTCCCCATCTCAGCCTAAATGTTAGCCCTCATTTTCTTCCACATACTCCCCAATCCCAGGTAGGCACCTACACCCTGCGGAAGCCCTCCTCATTTCCTAAACAGGGCATACATTTTTTTTCCTGCATGGCTTTGCTCATAAAGCCCTCTCTCTGGCATTCCCATTCCCCACTTACCCACTTGTCAACATTCTCATCATTCCTGAACAAATGTTTCCTTCTTGCTAAAGCTGAGTTTCTCAATCTCACACCATTCACATTTTGTGCTGGATAATTCTTTATTGAGGGGGCTGTCCTGCACATTGTAAGATGCTAAAGCAGCATCCTGGCCTCTACCCACTAGACGCCAGTAGCAATCCTCACTCCCATCCCACCATCTGCAGTCGTGACAATTAAAAATATCTCCAGACACTGTCAAACATTCTCTGGGCTCCAAAATCGCCCCTGACTGAGAACCCCTGCTCTTTAAAATTTTCTCTAGTTACTCCCCATGAGAAAGCACTTCACCCCACTCTTTACTACACAACACTACTCCATTAAAACCCCTGCAACAAAAGCAGTAAAAACAGAAATAATAACATTTAGCACATCCCTCTTTTGTTTCTGGGGTTGCTTAGATGTCTATCCCCTTATCCCCTTCCACTGGATTTGTGAGTTCTTTGAGAGTAAGATATCTTCCGGGTATCTCTAGGACCCAGCATAGTGATTTACTATAGTGGGTAATCGGGACATATTTGCAGAATTGATGTGATAAGGCTATAGTCTCTGTTTTCTGACTAGCCATTTCATGACCACATCAGTTGAAAGATTAAGAAGCTAATTATTCTAATGCTGTTTTGCAAAGTTCTGTCCATGCCTGGTAAGTTATAAGAAGCATGAAGAACAATGGATTCTGGAGAGTTTGGGGTTTTTTTTTAATCTTCATATTTTGGAATGGTTTGTGTTTGAATAAATGTTAATTTTTCAGACTCAATTTACCTTAACATAGTAATGTGTTTCATTTCAGTGAATATTTTAGTTTGAGTCCATTTGCAGACTGAATGCTTTTTCAAAGTTTAAATGTAAATATACAGTAGTGGGCCAAACTGTAAAACATAGCACTTTGGTAAGTGCTGGTAGAAAGCATTCTGGATTGGTTCATTTGTATAGATTTCATTGTCCAAATTGCTTGAAAGTTCCTTGAGGGGAGGAACACATCTGGCATTTCTCCTCTTTCCCATAGCACTTGCTAAGTAAATTCTTTTGAATTAATTGATTGAAACTTTCTAATGGGAGAAAATAAATCTATTGACCTAGAATGCTCCAGGAACAAAGTTTAGAGTTAAGTTTTAGAAGTTGTGGTATGGTATGGCAAATATTCTAGAGGCTTATCCCAGCATTCTTTTTCCTCTTTTTCCCAAGGGACAGAGTTGAGATTTTGTAACTGGGCCCTTTGTCATTCAAAATAAAATACTTGCCCCAAATTACCTATCTCTGAATTTCTTTTACTTACTTTAAATGCATGGATATTTTGAAGTTTTGTGTTTATACGCATCTGCACCTAATATTAACTAATACATAAATAGTTAATTGTAATTCAACAATATTTTTGAATAAGTGCTATGCACTAGGTCAGTAGGTCTCAGCAAAGAGAGCACATTACAAAGGCCATCATAATTTTCCAAAAATACAAATGTTCCTGTCATACTTGAGACTTTCTGAATCAAAATTTATATGATGGGCCTCTGGCATGAAAAAAATATGTATATATATATGTATATATATATATATATGTATACACACATGTACATACTCGTACATACTGTTATATGTATCAACAAATTAGATAAATTAGATGGCATGAATATATATATTAGTTATATATAATATATAGTGAGTTTCTATGTATTTGTATAGTTTTTCATAGTATTCCCTTATACTCCTTTTTATTTCTGTAAGGTTGGTAGTAATGTCCCCTCTTTTATTCCTGATTTTAGTAATTTGAATCTTCTGTCATTTTTTCCTGATCAGTCTAGCTAAAGGTCTGTCAACTTCGTTTATCGTTGCAAGGAAACAAATTTTGATTTCATTGATTTTTTTCATGTATGTATATATTAGAAATATATATATATGTATCCTACTTATGTATATATATACTACTTATATATACTACTATATATATTCTACTCCTTGTCTAATCTTTACTTTTTCTTTCCTTCTACTTATTTTGGCTTTAGTTTGCTCTTGTTTCTTGAGCTTCTTAAGATAAAAGTTTAGGTTATTGATTTCAAGTCTTTCCTCTTTTTTAACATAGGCTTTTATAGCTATAAATTTCCCTCTATGTACTGCTTTAGCTGCACAATAAATGTATTTTTTTTAAGCCCTGAAGAGAATTCTGATGTGCATACTTGGTGAGAACATGCTGTATTTCTTTGCCACCATAGATTTTTGTTTGTTTGTTTTCCATTTCCCAGCATGGTTGCTGACCTTTTGAATCCACAAAGCTTTTCTTATAAAGCAAAGTGCCTTGGGTTTGGTTTGGTTGAATTTGCTTGCAGCTGAAAGATTTTTTTCACAGCCTTATCTAAAAAGCAAGGGCATGTTTGTTTTACTTGGTCTTTTCTGGGAAGTGAAGACTTAGGTTATATGGGCCCTTTTTAAAAAGCCCTTTCAGTTGGAATTTTACTTCTCTGCTTGTATTTCAACTAAGTGTGTTTTTGGCAGCCCTGACACAATGTTTATGTCATTTAAGCAGAGGTCAGCTAATAGTGAAAGCTTCCTGTGCTACCATAAACCCTCTCCCCTGGCCTCTGTACTTTATTTGCCTTGCTTTGCCGATGATTTGGCAGCATTATCACCCACTCCACGTGACAAGTGACATCATTGCTATAATGAGAATTCCAAGCAGCACCACTGGATCAAAGCCCATCTGTGTGCTTGCTCCCACACTTGACAAAACAAATTCCAAATTCATTCAGCATGCCAGTGCCATTTAGTCACTGTGACATATCCCAAATTTTGGACTCTGTGCAAAAACCAATCTGTGCCCACAGAATTAATCACGGAACACATTTTATGACGTTTGACAACAACTTAAAAGGTTCTCATCTTTGGAAGGTGGCTCTGCCAATCTGCAAGTATGTGCACGACAAATTCTGAACAATATATTGTATGGCTGAAAATACATCGTGCAGGATGAACACCCTGGAGAGAACCAGAGTGAGTCCAAACAATTCTGAAGTCTGTCTCAGTGACACATAAGCCAGACTGCTGTCTTGTGAAGGAGGGATGATGGCCTTAGGTACACATAGAAAGCCAAAGAAAAGGCAACAGCTCGTGTGCCAGTAAATGCTGAGAACATTGGCACAATTGCCTGTGTTGGCAGGACCAAGAGTTTGAGATGGCTAATTTAAGCGACAAGATCCTGGCAAACAGATTTATTTAGGGGAAGGGTGCGTCAGGAAGATGCCAGAAAAATACATCAATCTGTGCCTTTACATGTAGTGTAGAGTGATGATGAAACAATTGACATTAAAAAAGTAAACCCTTACACTTTAACATAACCTGCAACTCATTTTAACAAGTAGGGTTTACCTTACATTTCTGGTATTCTGAGATGGGGTTTTGTGTTCTGAGCTGTGATCTGTGACCAAGAAAAATTCCCCTCAAAAGGTGTTCTTGTAGAGATTTCCCCATATTGTGGTGTTTAGTTGATTAGACCAAGTGTTTTCACATATTGTTTAATTTATTTAAAATGCAGGCTACTTCACATTTGACAAGATCATTCACTTCAAATAAAGCCAGTTATCAAAAATTTTACTTTTCTGAGGAGTATATTATAGAAACTCGGTTGGAAAAAGAAAGAAAACTGAGACTTTAATTGTACTAATAGAAGCCTGAACAGGTCCTTTTGCGTAAGAGTAATGTTTTACTCTGTAATAAGATATAACTCTTTTAAATATCTATTCTATATATTAGTGCCTATTTGTATATGGTTCAACAGGCAATGAAATAGTAAAACATTCCACCTGGAGTGTCTGACACCCTCACATTACTTTCCACTTTCCTAGCTTCCCTAGACAGCCTTCTACCCCCAATTTTCCCCACCCACTCCAGTTTTCTCTTAATTGATGCTGTCTTAGTACATTCTATTTGCAATGTCTTGAGTGAAGAAAGTTTTCATACCTGCATCCTACTTAGGACTTTCATTTCTTATACAAAGATGACATTTGCATAATTTAGCTTTCACTGGGATTTGTCTAGACTCAGGCTTCCTATTCTGAGCGTTCCTCTCCATCTCTGAAGCAGGAAGTAATGCGAGGAAGCAACAGGTGAAGAGGAGTTCTTCCACAGGAAGAGCAATTCTCAATTAAGAAGCTGAGTGATTTAGTAACCTGGCAGAGGCATACAAGCAAAAGCAGGTCTGCCTCCTTTGTGCTCACAATTGCCTCCTTTGAGATGCGGGACAGCGATCAGTCTTCTCTTCCCGTAAAGTGAAGGAGTTGGAACTCTCTAGATCTCTCCTAACTCTAATTCTCAAAGATACATGAATTAGGAAGGGACATTTTAGGAGATCTCTCCTAACAAATTAACTGATTCTTTCATTTACTTTGTACGTTGAATATAAATGGGTTCATAATTAATTGAATCATATTTTCCCTGCTCAGAAGTAGCTCCTAATACTTTTTCTTCCTTACCTATGCTTCAAATAATTAATGATTTGTCATGTTCTGAGTCCCAATCCTTAGAATATGACTTTTCATTCTTTTTATTCCCTCTGCAAACTTTGAGGATCTTCTAATTATCCCTGGAATTGTGAAATTTCATGATTATTATGTGTATTAAAAAATTACCAAGGATAGGGAAAGAATCATTCAAAAGGAACAAAGCAAACAATCCACAATCCCAGTTCATAAGAATAGTTCCTATTCCTGCCAATCAGAGTAGAACCACATAGTTCATGGGGCATGAGGTAAAGAACTTAGAAGGGTATTTCCTCCGTGGTGGGACACAATTAGCCCTTCACAAAAGACTGAACTGGTTCCACTTAACAGAGCTTAAAATCAAGCCTCAAAAAACAAAATTATTTTCAAGTGTTCTGTCTGCATTTCAAAACAAATCTCAAAAAATATTTATAGGAATACAAAAATATCCAGCACCCAAAAAAGTAAATTTCACAATGCTTAGCCTTATTTAGTTAGTTAGTTAGTTACCAATCATGCAAGAAGCAGGAAACTATGAGCCACAATGAAGAGAAAAATCAATCAATAGAAGCAGTGCCAGAACTAGCACAGATGATAGACTTAGTAGACAAAGACATTAAAATTGTCATTATAATCTTATTCTATATGTCCAGGAAGCTAGAGGAAAGATTGAGCATGTTAAGTGAGAACACGGAAAATGTAGAAACACCCCCCCACACACCCCTAAATCAAACTGCTAGAGATAAAAATGACAATATCTGAGATGAAAAATGAACTAGATGGGATTAAGAGAATATTAGGGGTTGCAAAAAGGAAACAGAGAAAAGCTTGAAAAACCAAAACGAACAGAGCATCAGTGAGCTATAGATGATGTCAGGCAGAGGAATATATGTGTAAGTGGAGTTATCAAAGGAGAGGAGCTGGAGGATGGAGGAAAAGAAAATACTCGAAGAAACAGCTGCAACGTCTGCGTTTGTCTTTCTCCACGTGGTATTATTCTCAGTGCCTAGCAAGGTGCCTGGAAGACATTAAGCGTTTAATAAACATTTCTTGAATATCTGTGGCAACAAATGACAACAATGAATAAGAGATAAGTACATGAATGTTTTTGCAGGATATAAGGGTTATTAGGGGCCAAAGAAGGGGAAGAGGATGGAGAAAGGGAAGCTTAGTAGAAGTGGCATGTCTTCTGCAGCCCTGGAAGATGGTTTCAGTTTGAGGATGTATACAGCTTGGAGAACCAGAGGAAATGCGGAAGGGCATTCCACATAAAAACGACATAAATGAAGACTTGGAAGCAAGAAGAAACATGGTGTTGAATATTCTGCCTCTATTGGAGTGGTTATTGCATTGGAGGGATAATGAGAAATGAGGTTAGATAGATGAGTTAGGCTCAGAGTATGCAAGGCTTTAGAAAGAGGAAACAAGAGGAGAAGCCATTGAAAGTTTTTGTACAGAAACCTTTGATGATGGGATCAGGGTTCAAGGGGGAAAAGAGAGCATAATCGTGGCATTCGGATGGATTAGAAGAAAATATTATAGTTGAATGGAAAGGGTGGATCTGGGGCAACCAGGAGGTTAAAACAATCCTGTCATGAAGTGTTGAAAAGTTGTTTGTCAGCATAGACTAGCACTCAAATAAATGTTAGTGGAATCTGAATACTGGGCAAATTAATATTTCACTTAAACTAAGGTCTAAAACTTTTCTTGGTTCATGAATTTCAAAAGTGGCCCTAAGAATCTATAATGTATTAAGAATATTATTTGCTTCCCAATATTTCATTTACATAAGATTTTGGATCAGCTTTTTTAAATTGTTGCTTTGGGGTGCACCAAAGTGCCTTATTTTCTCGCTCACCCAGGTATGTTTCATGCTTTTTGCACTTTCCATCCTTATTCACAAACAGATTTCTAGGGAAGATTCATGCCTTGGATTGTTAAATTAATTAAAGCAATGCAGCCACAAATGGAGACTTTATATTTCATTTACACACCTGTCATCGAGTCTCATTGTTTAAGAATGTAAAGAACTCGGAGACAGGACTCTTTGTCGGACAGAGGGGGAAACTGAGGCCGAAAGAAGTTAAGTGAGCAGTCCAGGCTCACAGAGCCACGAATTGTCAAGGTGGAACAAGAATCCAGACTCTCCCACGTGGAGCCAAGAGTTCCCAAGAGAGTGGGATAAGGCTTGAATCCCCACGCAGGGCAAGAGTCAGGAAAGGGACTCTTTTCAATCGTAGTCGGCCGGGGGATTTGAGAACTTTACGACCGCTGCAGCTGCAGCACAAGACCGAACTCGGAAGCCCGGCACACAGATACCCTCTACTCTAGAGACGGTCACGACGCTCGGAAACACCGCTCCCGTTCTCGCGATACTGGCCGGCCCCTGTTCCGGGCTCCCGGCTCCCGCTAGGCCCCTCCCCTCCACCTCAGCCCCTGTGTCGTCATTTCCTGTGGGTCTACAAGCAAAGGGAGAAGATGGCGGCGCTGGGGGAACCTGTGCGACTGGAGAGGGGTGAGTGGGGCCGAGGCAGGGACCGACGTGGGCGGAGGGGGTTGGGGAGTGCTTTATCCCCGGGGGGCGCGGGGCAGCCAAGCTCCGAGACCCGGAACCAGGTTGTCCCTCGCGCTGGCGCCGGTGGCCGCCGACGTTGCTGAGCCCGGCCCCGGGGAGGCCGCTTGCTGTTCCTGACTGATCCTCAGACCCGTTCTGTGTTCACACGAACCGTTCGGGAGCACAGCATAGTTCACCACCACCACAGCACAGTTCACCATCGCCTGTCTGCATTCGCGGACACAACGCTGCACACGCTCTCCCTGGGTGGGCACGGCAGACGCAGCGTTCAGAGATGTGTCAAGCTGAGCAAACAACACACGCCCAGTTCGGAAAGGCTACACACACTGCCCGGTGTTGGTGCGTGCACAACCCAGTGTCCCCGTCTTCACCCACACAGCCCAGACACACAGCGCGTTCCCACAGAACGTTCCCGCGTCCCCTTATTTGTGCCCAAAAGGCATCATTACTTCCACCACAACCTCACTTGTATTCGTATTGGGGGTATTTCCTGGCTGTGGTGCCCCTCCCGGGTACGGAGAAGGTGCTTTAAAAACAATCCTACTGAGGTGGTCTTGGGAAGAAGGTTACATAACTAGGCGGAATCGTGATAGATTGTAAAATACCTGAAAGTGCAGCCTTATTCCTTCTTTACAAATCCTACGATTGCTAACTGGCTGGTGGCTTGCTTTTTAGAGCAGGCTGTCAAGGAAAATAAAACCCGTTCTGCTGAGTAATTAGAAACGGAAAAGCCAGTGGAGGTACAAAGCTATGAGCCTTAAAGGGTCCTGTTGCAGATTTTCAGCATTCCACTCTTCCCCAAATGCTTTATTTCAAATAATTTCAAGCATACTTTTGACACACCAGTATTAGAAGTCATCGGTAAGAGTCAAAAAGTACAAACTAAACATTTGGAGTACTAGTAGTAAACAAAGTATAGGATGGAGATTGAAAATATCTTGCAAATATTAGCATTTGCATTTACACTCTGAATATTAACTTCTCCTCTAAGAAAGGAATACATTTTTAGAATTGTATGTGGAGTCTTTCCTCATGCCTTCACACAAACCAGTGCACGCTTAACATTGTTTATCCCTTATGGTGTTCACTATTTGTAAGTCTCTTTACAAGTGATGTTGTTTTTCTCCAGCCCACCAGACCATTAATTAAAGTATCATTTTTGACAGAGGAGTAGCTACTCTGGGAAGACGTGCTAAGTTAGGCCTAAGACTGTGACATCTTCTCCCTGAACACAGTGACACTGTGCTTTGTAGATGGGAACAAATTTGTTTGGTGTTAACAGGAGTAGGTGTTTTTCTTTGAAAGCCAGGCGTAGGATTCTAACATGTTGGCGGTCTTTTGTATTTTTAAGTGCAGTACAAAATATGAAACTTCATCTCTGGCGTTTAGTTTTGGTAGTCATGGCTTTGTTTTCTCCTATTTAAGAGTTCATTTTAGTTCCACAGTAGTTCCACAGCTCAGAACCTTAGTAGGATGAACTGCCAGTGGATGCTATTTAGCAGAATAAGAAAGTCAGATTACATCAACTCTGATTCTTAATACTTAGCATTCTGTTTAACAGACTTTATTAAGAAACTCTTCCAGCAACCCTACAGTATAAAAATAGTGCATATGATCAAGATCCTGAATGCCTTCAAAGTCATCAAAACAAGATTCAGTGGAACCCCTTTGAGCACATATTGGGTACAGTGTAGGTTCAGTAAAGAGTATTTTACTTTTTCAGTTTTTTGTTAATTGGAAATTTTTATAGAGCTTACATATTGTAATTTTGTAAGTCAGAATATTTGATGAACCAGCACTCCTCATTCACCAGCCATTCTGGTGGTGGGAGATCAGAATGGGGAAAGTCTTTTTCCATTGCATTGGATTAACAGCAGTTTAAGCTTTTATTACCTGCAATTGAAGAATCTACTTCTTTCTTCACTACAATTTATTCCTAGGTTTCCAGATGCAAACACATACGAATTCTATAAAGAAAAAAGTTCCAGTCCTTCAGTATAATATAAAATTCAGAACTTCTTCCATTTAAGACAAAAGGAGGCAAGGAATTTAGAATAATAGGTACTCTAGCCCCCTGTGGTACGAAAAAAGTTAAAAACAAAAATCCAAGGAAGATAGTCAGTGTTGGAACATGACTGAATCTTGTAAAATTTCTTAATTCATAAAATACTTACCCTCACACTTCCCAATGAGAACTGCCTAACATGCTTAATGTATTTGTATAGATGTGTAGAATCCCTTGTTTCTTATGATTAATTGGTCCTGACGTAACATAACATTTATGCTTGCTATATGCCAGACCCTTACCGTGTATTTTTTGTTTTAGTCTTCAGGTAATTCTTATAAAGGAGATACTGCTATTTCCATTTTACAGTGGAAAACAGACACAGGGAGGTTAAGTAACTTGCCCAAGATCACACAGCTGTTACTGAGACCAGATTCACAGTGTTTTAATTAAGACAAGCTCAGTCAAATACATGTTTAGAAAATACAAAACAATTTAGAATAATAGGTACTCTAGCCCCCTGTGGTACAAAAAAGTTAAAAACAAAACTCCAGCGAGAGTTAGACAGTGTTGGAACTGACTGAATCTTATAAAATTTCTTAATTCATAAAATACTTACCCTCACACTTCCCAATGAGAATTGCCTAACATGCTTAATGTATCTGTATAGATGTGTAGAATCCCATACACTGTGTGTCCCAAATACACTGTGTTAATGATCCTAAGTTGAAAACAGACCAGTTAATTTTACTCACTTCTATCATTGTTTTAAATGTGTTCCTGTGAGTAACTGCACCTATTATTGAAGAGTTTTCCTATCTACATACATATTACGTTTCCTTTTGGGAAATAAACAGTGATTTCACTAGCACACTGTTTTATACTGTTCAGTGCTTTGGTTACTAATGATGGTAGGTAAATTTTTATTGACTAAATAGCTTCTGATAATACTGTCAGCTTTTCTGAAGCAGTACAGTGTTCATGTGTCTATGACATTTGAGCTCCAGTCCTTTCCTGTGACATTTAGTACTTTATATTTGATTTTCCTGTGTCTCTCAAAGATGCTGTTTTCCAGATTTTATGCTGGTGCAACATCAGTATTCCTAATCCACAGTAAAATTTAACATTCTTCTCAGACTTTACATTCCCATCCTCCATACATGAACACACACACAAACACACCACACACAAGTTCATACTCATGCTTTTTTTCTCTGTGTTACACGTATTTCTTGTTAGTCGTTAAGGAATGAATCCTAAATGCTGCGCTGTTACACAAGCATTTAGAGAGTATTCTGGGATTTCCCTGGCAGTCCAGTGGTTAAGACTCCATGCTTCCACTGCAGGGGGCACGGGTTCGGTTCCTGGATGGGGAACTGAGAGCCTGCATGTTGCGTGGCATGGCCAAAAAAGAAATAAATATTAGAGAATATTTTGAGAAGATTATCTATCAGTATGTGTTTGTTTAACTATAGATATTTGTAGAGCAATTGAATTGTTGGAAAAACTGCAAAGGAGTGGAGAGGTACCACCACAGAAACTGCAGGCTTTACAAAGAGTCCTTCAAAGTGAATTCTGCAATGCTGTAAGAGAGGTGAGTAAATGGTATTAAAATTTACTAAAAATTTGAGTTAATTAGGGTAAGGTAATATTCTGAAATTTGGGTTCAGAGTTTCTTAAAAAAGTGAACTTTAGAACCTGCCCCTCTTGTTTTTGGAATTTCTAATAGAAAAACATTTTACAAAGATGCATAACTTTGTCTAAAATTTTAACACATTCAGTAACTTCACAAAGAGCTCAAACATGGTATATTCTGAGATTTAAAATCTCAATAATAACTTCGGGTTTTGCAGGTATATGAACATGTTTACGAGACTGTGGACATCAGTAGCAGTCCTGAAGTGAGAGCTAATGCGACTGCAAAGGTACATTTTTTCATTTATTAAAAGGGAGAGGATTCTTCATAAAGGTTTAAAATGTGCAATTATTAGATTCACGATAGGCTTATTTTGAAAACTAACAGTATCTTTCAAGGTACACTAAACTTCTCGATTCCTGAGAAATAGGACTTTTTTAATTGGTTTTACAAAAGATATTTTATGCAGTTTAGATGATGCATTAAAAATATACTTGCACACAAATAATACATATATACATAGTTGCTATATGTAATGTATATATCATTATTTAAATATCAAAATTCTGAGGTATGAATTATTAGCCTCACTTTATTGGTGGGGAAGCATCAGATTAGGTTACTTACCTCAAACCACACCAATAGTTAATGGTAGATCTGGGGTACTCCCCCCAAGTTGCCCTTCACTTTCTCCTTAACCTTAACTCTGCAAATAGGAGGCTACCGCTTCAGAGCTGCAGGTGGTAGGTTTTATGTGCTTTTCTCTGCCAGTATTTTCCTCAGATAATTCAAGCATTGACCTCAGTGTCCATCATATGTGGTTAGAATAAGTTAATATCGGCAGTAGGTGACTTAAACTAGAACTAGTCATTAATAGGTAATTTTTCATTGATAGTTACTGGTTCACAAAAGGCAGTATTGGATTCTCTGTTGAGTACAAACACTTAAACATGCGGATATTATTTGACAGAGTAGGAAAAAAACGATTAAAACTTGGGTTTAATTGCTGACTTTCACAGCTTCCTGAATTTCTGAGCCTCAGTTCCATTATCTGTAAAATGAGGCCTCTTTCAGAGCTTAGAATGTGGTGGTATTCAACAAATCTTGATTTTCTTTCTCTCTTCCTTCCCAATGTTTGCTCACGTACCCTGATCCAACACACAAAAAAATAGTACCAGATTACTTAATTATTATCTTTAAAAGCAAAATGAAACCCAGAATCTCAACTCTGTTAGAATTAGTCTAGATTAGTCTAAATTTGAAAGTTTTAAAGATGTGGCTCTGTTTCACAATTCACATTGACTCTGTGTACCCCTCTTTTTTTCAATATTGAGTTATTTCTTGATGAGTTAGTATACAGTGCAAATAGTACAGCCGCCAGAATGACTGCATTACAAGGACAGCTGCCTCTGTACAGGTTGCGTAGGTGGGCTGCGCCCTGCCCAGAAGCCCCTGGAGGGGCCAGGCTTCCCAGCCCCCAGAGCTCAGGGCTGCTGGCATGTGAGGGGAGGGGTTCTCCTCTTTAGTGTGCACATTGTTCATCTTCCTAGCAAGCCTGCTTGCCAAGCACTGCACAGAAGTTCTGGGCACTGAAAGGCCTAGGAGTGGCTTGAACGACCTTAACGCTTCCTGCATAATCCCAGGGTAGGCTTTTCACTCATCCTCCTTAAAACACCATCTGCTTAGCTTACCTTCACTGCCAGTGCATTTGTGGGCATTCAAACATCAAAAATATTTACTTCAAAAGTGGTTTTTAAAAAGGGACAAAAGAATGAAGTGAACAGGGGCTTCACTGGTGGCGCAGTGGTTGAGAGTCCGCCTGCCGATGCAGGGGACACGGGTTCGTGCCCGGGTCCGGGAAGATCCCACATGCCGCGGAGCGGCTGGGCCCGTGAGCCATGGCCGCTGAGCCTGCGCGTCCGGAGCCTGTGCTCCACAACGGGAGAGGCCACAGCGGTGAGAGGCCCGCATACCGCAAAAAAAAAAAAAAAAAGAATGAAGTGAACAAATGTCCTATTTTTTTAAGTACGTAAAATTTTCTTTCAGGCTACTGTTGCTGCATTTGCTGCCAGTGAAGGACATTCTCATCCTCGAGTTGTTGAGCTCCCCAAAACAGAAGAAGGCCTTGGATTCAATATTATGGGAGGCAAAGAACAAAACTCTCCAATCTATATATCCCGAATAATCCCAGGTGGAATTGCTGATAGACACGGGGGTCTCAAGCGAGGAGATCAACTCCTTTCTGTTAATGGAGTGGTAGGGATGCATTTTATTTCTACTTGTAGCAATGTGTTGTGACCACTTGGGGGTGTACTTGAGTTATAGAAACAGAAGATGTAGGGAAAAACCAAAGAAGCTTTGTAGTTTAGAAATCCCTTGGGGGAATCTTAGGCACTACTATTTAGTAGTGATACTTTTTGAAGCACTTTGTGTGTGTTTTGCTTCTTTCCAATGTAAATTAGCAATGCTTAGTGTGATTTTTATGAAGTAACTAAGCTCCTTAGTAGTTAAGGCAATACATTAAATTAAAAGTCTACCCTCAGTTTAGTCTTATAGAATGGCAATTGCCTGATTTACTTCTGACCTAGTGAAATAATAGGGCATGTAGATTGATATGCTAATTATTTGGAACCTAAAGAGCCAGTTCCTAAACTACAAACAGAATATGATTTAGCAGAGGATTTTACACTGATTAAAATGATAAAGCAGGATTATTTCATAGGTTTATAGTTTGAAATATAACATTAAAAATTTTTTACTTGTGTATATTTTAAACATTTTTCATTTTGAGTTACTTACAAAACCTAGATATTAATTGTGTTTGTGTCTGTGTGGTTTTTCTTTTCCTAGAGCGTTGAAGGAGAACATCATGAAAAAGCTGTAGAACTGCTGAAAGCAGCTCAAGGAAAGGTTAAATTAGTAGTACGGTACACACCCAAGGTCTTGGAAGAAATGGAGTCACGCTTTGAAAAAATGAGATCAGCAAAACGCAGGCAACAGACCTAAAACTTTACACTCCATTTTGCTTTTAGATAGAGAAGTTTTACTTGTGACCTACTGATGGCTGCAATGCCAATGATTGTAAAAAAAAAAAAAACGCTTCCCGTGAAATCCTCCTTGCCATTTTATAAATGCCTATTTTAACATCATTTATGGTTCCAGAGATGCATACACTTTTTTCTGACAAGAAAAAGTAAAAAGGTGATGAGGGCAATTCTGTCCTGCTGTTTTTACAGGCCTTTTTCAACAAATCCAGATTTTGTCATAAAGTTGTTATAGATTTTTAAAAATGCTTTTTTAATATTAAAATGTACTTTTACATTCTTAACCTTTTTTTAGGGGAAAAAAGTTTTCTTTATTTGGCTGCTTATTTAAAAATAACAGTTCTCCATTCTTTTCTTTGCTTTTTTTTTCACCTGGAACATTTCTTTATGGTTTTCCAAGAAATTAAACATAACAGTCTCAGCTACAGCAGTTTATTACACTATCAATGTTAACATTGATGCGTTTTGTATTTGGAACACACACATAATATATATTATCAATGGTAAATTATAACTCAGCACAGTGGAAGTTTTTTACTTTTATTTAAACATAATATATAATGAATATTCATTTATACTGATTTATAAAAGTTTTTAAACACTGATACAATCATTGCTAAAATATGTATTCTTTCATAATATTTGAGTAGTGAGGCAAGAGAATGTAATTTGATTGTTAGCAATACTGATAACATCTTTCTATTTATAGTCAACAATATATCATAAATTACAAATGCAAAAAGAGGTTTAGGTTTCATCTTTTGCAAATTTTTTAATGCTATTCATTTTTATTTAAATGTATTTCTTATATTTTCATTGTTCCATTTCTAGAGATGAGCCAGTTAATTTGTGGTGGGAAATAGCAAAGAAGAAAAAGTAATACCTTTAACTTCACTAGGCTCAAGAGTTACACACTCTTAAGTAGCTCAATTTAAAGACTTGATATTAAATAGGAAAAAGATAGAAGGGTATATTTAAGATATATAGAAATCATGAGGTGATACATTCATAAGAATCTGCAGACGCTTTGTCAAAATGAGTAAGAACTCATTCACTAGTTGGATTTAGAGATGTGATCTTTATGATTCAGCTATAATGATGGGAATTCTGAGATACTTTGATTTGTCCACTGGATGTCACTGTTTTACTGAAAGGCAGCTATTAGTGGATGACGGTGACTGAGGTCTTTTTAAAGGCAGAAATTAAAGAGGTAAGGTTCATTTTGAGACACAACTTACAGGAACATTTGTCAGGCTTTTAAAAATTCTAAGTGACAGGTGCTAGAAAGAAAATAATGGATTGAAATACATAAGGAATTTAGAATAATTATCAACCCTGTGTAAAGAGTGGGCATTTTGTGACATTCCTTCAGGAAGAATAGAAATGTGTATCTTTTTCTGCATGTTTGTGAGCACTGTGAGTCTTAAAAGATTATTCCAGTTTCCAATGATTTTCAGAATAAAAGTCAGCATTGTTATTTATCTTTTAGGTATTGAACACTGGATTGCATGGTTGAATGTGTCTTTAGTCCACTACAAAATGTGCTTGTTATTGATAGGATCATGTTATTAAATTGTATATTTCCAAATTAATTGATGTTTTTAAAATGTTGAGACCAAAGTAGTGTAGAAGAGTTACGGACTTAATTTAATTGTAAAATAATTAGAGGTATTTGTTGTAGAGCTTTATATATTAAAGAGCGGTATCGGTGCATATAAAAACAGTAATATTATTGTTATGCTTGTATTCTTGCATTACATGGTAACTAAACCCTGAAGAAATCTTAGTATTACTACAGCTGCAGTAGCTTTTAAGGGTGTGTCAACATTTCATTATAAATTATAGCTTCCTGGTTCAGTATCTCAGCTGTTTCAGAACTTTCAGCCAAGTTAAACCTTTCTTGGTGTTGAAACTTAGTAAGTTGAGTAAGCTATTTTTTGTTTCTTCTAGAGTAATCCACAATCTGTTCTTTGTGTGGGTTGGCACTTATTTGTAATTCTTAAAATATGGATAGCTTAAAAGAGCCAAATACAGTAGTTTTGCTTGCTCCCGTTGAGCATGAGTAGCAGTAGTTTATTTTCTTTAATGCAGTTTTCATAGTGTATCCCAGAATTTTAAATCCTGACCATAGAAAAATGCAGTCATTCAGTGGCAAAGATGTACGATAGTGGTCTAGTATAGTGAGGAAATGAAGGCAATTTTCATCTTGTAAATGTATGATTCATGCACATAACTAGGTACATAGTAAGTATATAGTAGGTGTTTGATTTGTAAATTATAAATATAAATTATCTTCCCTTCCCAATTTCCATTTATTTTCTTGGTATTTCAAAATGAGTTGACTCAGTGATTCTCAGCCTTAGCTGCACATTAGAATACCCTGCAGGCCTTTAAAAAATAATGACACTTGAGTCCCATCTGATACCAACTCAATCAGAATCTCTGAGGTGGGGCCAGATGCTTAGTTTTTCAGAGCTTTCCAGCTGGTTCTGAAGGACACCGAGGGTTGAGAACCACTTGTTTTCCCCTTTATAAAATGCTCTAAGTACACTTTTGGAAGTATCAGAATGATTCAGTTTACAGCTACTACTAAATAGCTGCAAATGTAATGATTGGTACAGTTTCTTAGTAATTTCTTTAGGAAATAAAGGTACTTGGCATTCCATATTTGGGAAGTCACTACAGCCTCCCTTTTCCTTTTTTTTAAATAAAATCTATCAGTTTAAATGTAAACTTTTAATGTCTGTCATCTTTCTGCCCCCTTTCCCTTTAAAACTTTCAAAAATAAATGTTTATTATTTGAGAAGCATATTTAAAAGTTACAGATGAGAAATATTTTCATTGATAATTATGTGCTATCTTCATATGGCCACTTTATCCATTAGTATAACACTAGGTTATAGTGGCCTAGTTCTTTGGGGTTTGATAATTCAGATGTGTTTTTTAAAAAACAAAACAAAACATTGTCTTCCTTTTCTAAATTTTTGAAAGTTACTTTGCTCAAGTACTTTGGCTCAATACTTTGTTTACAATACAAATGGATATTATAGCATTTAATAGAAGAAATGGCTGTGGATTATCTGAAAAGAATGTCAGCATGACTTGATGTAGACTTAAAAGAATATATGTTGTGAGTATTTTATTATGTGGAATGATCGTTGAAATATTAAGGACTCTAGTAATTGTATTTCCTGAATAAATGTATGTTTATGAATTTTCTAACATATAGTTTTGTTGTTCCTCTACTGACAATCTGGTTTACAGTTTTTATTGTCCAAAATGTTACTAACAGTGTTTCTTCAAAGGTTGTTGTAGTTCTATAATGATGAAATAGTGGAAAAGCCCAAATTGCTTCCACATTAACTTTCAAGAACTTCCAAACTAATTTGTATCTGGACATAGTTTTTAAAAACGTTAGTAAACAGTATGCTTCTACTTTTAAGTTTGAAGTAAAGGAATATAATAGCCAGAATGGATTTAACGCTTTTTCAGTGGATGGCTTCATTTATCAATTTAATTCTGATTCCAAGGCTTATTTAAAATAAATTTGTATTAGTTATATTCTTGTTCTTTGGATTTGAAAAATTTTGATGCAACTACACAATGTGCTTCTGAAAGAAATGTATAAAATAACTTTTAAATGAGGTAAAAGCATACTCTGGTGGTTACTGGAATGAAACTTCAAATTCCCGTATTTTGCTTTGCCTTTCGTAAAACGTAAACTACAGAAAAGATTCTCTTGTATTATTTTAAGAGAGGCTGTCTGGCATGTGATTGAGAGCACAGAATCTGGAGCCTGACTGTCCTGATTTGAATCCTAGATTCACTATGACTGTGTAATCTTACACAAGTTACCTCTCTGTGCCTTAGTTCCTTCATCTGTCGTGTGTAGTAAGGATGCCTATACGTGTCATATGATCTGTAAATCCCTTAGAAAGGTGCCTGCATAGTAAGTGCTGTTTGTTTGTGTTTGCTGTTATTTTCGAGTATAATAGCTTCAGGACCTTATTAGCTAAAGGAAGACATTGTGGCCAAATAATTAAAATTAGCAAGTTCTTATTTTTGATGCCTAGAAAACAGATAACCAACCTTTAAATTATGCTTGAAAATAAGAAATAAGATTCATAGGAATTTTCAGATTTCACTCTGATCAAAGAAACTCCTGGAATTCTAAAAGTAGTGGAGTTTGAGGGATGTAGGGTTGAGGTCGCATTCAGAATGAAAATCATAAGAAAATAAGTCCCAATAAGGGACTTGTTCAATCAGAAAAGCAATTTGTGGGGAGGATATGTCTTAGAGACAGTGGATTGCTGGAATGGGCTTCAGACAATACAAGGCATAATTCACCATAGTGAATTTTTTAAAGGCATAAAATTATACAAGCAACCAGGGGTACAACGAAATATATTGTTAGCCCTCAGTTTCTTCAAACTTTCAGTAAACCAGAATACCCATTCTCTAAATCTTTAAATTCTAGTTCTGTTATATTCATTATCATTGATTATTCTGGTTTTAATATGAAAAGTTTTGTACATGTATTTCTTCAGTGGCAGTTTTTTGTACATTTATTTCTTTGGTGGCAGAAAGCCTGCGTGAAATCTTTAGGACTCACTTTATATACAGAGCAAAAGTAAATTCATGCAGAGCCCATTTGTCAACTTTATTTTGATTTAAACTTCTTTTAAAAAAAAAAAAAGGACAAGCACTTCACACCAACAGCAAATTATGTGTAAGAGCTCTCCTAATTCTCATCAGCTACAGAAGCATATTTTGGACACAGTCAAGATTTGGTCCTTTTAAAAAGTTTTCTTTAGGAGAGAAAGCTTGGAAGAATTCTAATTTGTTAGTCTCTCCAGAGTTGTTCTAAACAATTGGATTAAAAACTTTAGCCGTTGGCTGCAGATAAGGTCCCTTTACATGGCAGTTACTGCATTTCATCAGAGAGTAACAAAAACCCAAACGTTTAATTTTGTTTTTGTTTTTTGTTTGGCAAAGAAGTGCAATCTGAAAGCATGAAATAGCCAAGGGAAAATTTTTATTTCTGGTATCTCTTACTTGAAGTACATTGAACCCAGAGTTGAGGTGCTAACTTTTGACTTTGTGTTTTAAGGTATTGTGGTGTGGGTTGAATTGTGTGTTGTCTCCCCCACCCCCAAAAGATATGTTGGAGTCTTAACCCCTCAGAATGTGACTTCATTTGGAGATAGGGTCTTTAGAGATGATAAAGTGAGATGATTAGGGTGGGCCTACTCTAGTATGGCTGCTGTCCTTATAAAAAAAAAAAGGTAAATTTGGACACACACGCACAGGGAGAACACCATGGGAAGATGAAGGCAGAGATTGGGGTGATAGTTCTACAAGCCAAGAAATGTCAAAGATTAACAGCAAACCACCAGAAACAAGGAGAGGCATGAACAGATTCTCTCCCTCAGCCCTCAGAAGGAACCAGGCCTATGGACACCTTGATCTGGGACTTCGAGCCTCCAAAACTGGAACGTTAAATTTCTTCAAGTCACCCAGTTTGTGGTACTTCACTATGGCAGCCCTAGAAAACAAATGCATAAGAATCCATGTTCTGGTGGCATCACTATTGAAAATGGGTGCTGAAGCAAAATTAAATGTGGCTCCTCCTTTGTGCAATAAAAGGGTCTCAGTAGAAATGGTTTTGGTTAAGAAACGATGGAGTCCTGGCCTCTGGGGATGAGGGGAGGGGTTCTTTGCTGTGGTTGAAATGCTTATAACACCCATGCATCTGTGTAATTGAGCAGTGCCTCCAGTGGCTTCCTGGGCTTATCAGCCCCTCAGAACTTAGCTTTTTCTTTTTAGGCTGCCAGTTACTAAATTAGCTGTATCGTTCTCAACTCAAGGACTTTCCAGGAGTTGGCAGTGGGAGAATATTCAGCACTGAGGAGAGGCGTTTCTGCAGCAGCCCTTGCTCTGATGGGAACATGAGCGTTTGTCTCTGGCCATTTCACCCTGTAAAGGTTTGTGCTGGCTCCTTGTGCGTGCCTGATGCAAAGCAGTAATTCAGCCACAACTGATTGTGCTGTTCCCTCCTTAAAACTTCCCCTTGTGCTTAGGATAAAATCCAGATCCCTTGCCATGATTTAAAAGGTTCTGCATAATCCATTCCCTACTTCCTCTCAAGCCTCGTCTCATCCTAGTGCCCCATTTGCTCTACTCCACTCCAAATCCCCCTCACTGGAAGGCTTGCCCTCTGGTTCTTCCCCTGGGTGGCTGCTCATTCAGGTGTAAGCTGGAGTCACCACCTCTGTTAAGCCTCCATCTGTTCCATCTAAAGGTAGGTTCCTCTATTAATATGGCAACACCTTGTTTCCTTGTTTGTATTACGTGCTTAATTGTGCCTTCCCATTAGAATTTTTAAGTTCTAATCACAGCAAGAAGGATCCCAACTGTTTTGTTCACATTTGTTCCCCCATCGCCTAGCACAGTATGGTGACTTGTTATATATACCCTGTTGAATTGGCTTACTTTTCATAATTCCACAGGTAGATCAAGAACTTACATTGGAACCATATAAAAACAATAACGATGGTGTACACCAAGATAGGGGCACATAACTTTCACAGAATCAGAGAAACCAAATAGTTTTACCAGAATCACACTGTTGGTGATTAACACAGCCAAGATTAAATCTCAAATTTATTTTCAAAACCCATACTTTTCCACCAGTGCCACACTGCACTTTTAACTAGTATTTTCCTCTTTTTTTTTTTTTTTTTTTTTTCTGGCCATGCCATGTGACATGCGGAATCTTAGTTCCCCAACCAGGGATTGAACCTGTGCCCCCTGCAGTGGAAGCATGGAGTCTTAACCACTGCACCACCAGGGAAGTCCCCTCCTCTCATTCATTTTTTAAAAAACTTATTGAAGTATAGTTGATTTATTGTACAATGTTCATTTCTGCTGTACAGCAAAGTGATTCAGTTCTACACATTGTTCTTCATATTCTTTTCCATTATGGTTTATCACAGGATATGTAGAGTTCCCTGTGCTATACAGTAGATCTTGTTGTTTATCCATGCTATATATAATAGTTTTTTTGTTTTGCTTTGGTTTGGTTTGGTTTTTCTGGCCGCGCCACGCAGCTTGCAAGATCTTAGTTCCCCAACCAGGGATTGAACCCAGGACCACGGCAGTGAAAACGCTGAGTCACAACGGCTGGACCGCCAGGGAATTCCCAATAGTTTTTTTTCTTTTTTTAGTTGAAGTATAGTTGAAGTACAATGCTGTGTTAGTTTCAGGTGTACAGCAAAGTGATTCAGTTATACATACATACATATCTTTTTTTCCTCATTTCTTAGCTTTCTCAGTGATTTGGGTGGGTTTTTGTTTGTTTGGCTGCTCTGGGTTTTAGTTGCAGCATGTGGGATCTTTGTTGTGGCATGCGGGATCTTTAGTTGTGGCATGTGGGATCTTTAGTTGTGGCATGCGGGATCTTTAGTTGCAGCACGCAGCATCTTTTTTTTAGTTGCAGCATGTGGAATCTAGTCCCCTGACCAGGGATCGAACCCCGACCCCCTGCATTGGAAGTGCAGAGTCTTAACCACTGGACCACCAGGGAAGTCTAGGTGTTTTTGGTTTAGATGTTTTCTTTTTTGAGCTAGAGTCCTGTGTCACACATGCACAAAAGCAGGAGAGTCAGAGGAACAAGAAAACAATGTACTTTTAGGTGGTGATGAGTGTTAGGAAGTCCAGCAGGGTAGGAAGGCTGAGAGCCAAAGAGAAAATAAGACTCAGGGACATTAAATCACTTGTCAAGGTTCACAACCAGTGATGCCACAGTCCCTTCACATTCTGGGCTGAGATGGGCTCAGGGACACGGGCCTACCATATCTGAGCAGCTAGCTTTAGTGATTTTCTTTGGAGCGTCCATACAGCACCAACTGCACGTCCCATAATGCTTACAGTACTTTTTTTTTTTTTTTTTTTTTTGTGGTATGCGGGCCTCTCACTGTTGTGGCCTCTCCCGTTGCGGAGCACAGGCTCTGGACGCGCAGGCTCAGCGGCCATGGCTCACGGGTCCAGCCGCTCCGCGGCATGTGGGATCTTCCTGGACCGGGGCCCGAACCCGAGTCCCCTGCATCGGCAGGCGGACTCTCAACCACTGCGCCATCAGGGAAGCCCCTAGCACTATCTTTTAAGGATTTACTCTGTGCTGATGATCCCTTTCTATTAGTTGTCCTTACCATTTATTTCCACTGGCTCCCCACCCCAGCTGGAATACTAATCTAAGCACCTCACCATGACCCCCTAGCCCTGTATGGCCAGCCTCTGCAGCCTTCCTCACACTCTTTCCCCTCTCTAGTCCCACTCGTCCCCTTTCTCCAACATGACAGGCCTTACACTTGCTGTTCCCTCAGCCTGAAATCTCCTTCACCCTCTGCTGATAGGTATTTGTCTATTTTGTCAGCCCACTCCCCCTCCAAGATCATAAACTTCTTGAGGACAGGCAGGCCTCTGTTTTGTTTCCTGCCATGTACCCAGAGCTGAGAACAGTGCCTGGCACATGGCAGACGATCCATACTTGTTGAGAGAACGATATGAAAGAACACAATGATGCTATTTTAGAGAGTGAGGACAGGAAAGGCCTCTCTGAGGAGATGACATTTGAACAGAAACCTGAATAGTATGAATTGAAGAAGTCATCTATGTGACTATCTGGGGAGTTGGGGTTTGGACAGGGCCCAATAAATAGTTTCTCTTCCCCACTATGTTTCTGAATATGGCAGGAAATAAATGAGTTGGCAGATGGGGACCAAAATACCACCTTTATTATTTATTCATTCATACTCCGAGTATTTATTGATTATCTACTCTGTGCCAGTCACGTTTTAGAGGGTAGGGGTGCAGTAGAGAACAGAAACGAAGCCCTTGCCCCCTGGAGCTCACTTTCTGTTAAAGACGGGTCAGGCATACATACCTTAGGCTTAAGAAGAAAACCTGCTTCCTCAAATTAGCCATATTGACCCTCTTCATCTGGACCATGACTGAGTTCTCATCATCTCCATTCCTCAGGGGCAGAGCTTGCTCACTCCCTAGACCCCATCCCTAGAAGGGCAGAGGTGAGACAGAAATGCCTCTTCCTTCTTCCCAGATTTACCAATCTCCCATGGTGTGAGTGCTTCTAAGGGGGGAAGCAGTTAGGAGTAGCAACTGAGATGGAAGTTAAAACCTAGAAATTGTGGTGTCCTTGTAGCCCGATAAAAATGTAAACATGTAAATAATTTCGTAAACAGAGTGGCTGGAAACAAAACACAAATTTTTAAACCACCACTTAAACAATTCTTAAAATTTGCAAATATTGGCAGAATTGGAATTTTTTAATCTAAATGTGTCATTTTATAATATGAACATTTTTCTTTTAAAGCTGATTAAGGAAGGAGTCAATAACACGCACACACCCCCTTTTATCCCCACCTTCTTCTTTAACTAGAGCCTCACAGATTTCTTAAACTGTGTATAACCTTTTTCTCCTACCTTTTTATATTTTACCACCAGGTGGCACTAAAGTGCTGTTGATTCTACTTTAGAATTTTCTAGTAGTTCTTGCTAATTAAAGATCAGGCCTAAGTTTTAAAATGTACCCAATCTTTTCTTTAAAGCCCCGAATTAATATTTCAATGTATTTTATGAAGTTCAAACCTTTGTAAAAGTGGAAAGAAAACTTTCCAAACACATTCTAAAAGAAAACAAAACAAACCTATATAAATTACCAAATTACAAGAATATCTACCATTCAGTATATAGGTTTTGGGGAGGGAGGGGAGGATGACTGATTTAGTATTGTTTGGGCCCTTCTACTAAGTATGAACAACTTAAGTTGACTGGAAATTATTTTTGTCTTTACATCTTTCAGTTATCTTCACCCAAATTCAAACTGGATGTTTGATCAAGAGAAAAGTCGTTTCAGAGGGGACATGGTAAGTTCCTTTAAATAAATCAAAAACTGAGGTACTGGGATTAACTGGCTTTCTATGACACTAAATTTGTTTTTTTTTTAAATGTTCTCTTTTCCATGAAAATTAAAAATACATATTAAACCAAGTATAGAGTGGAAAGAGCAACTGACCTAGATATTAGCTCCAGTTCTGCCAGTGACTCAGTATGTTGCCTTTGGTAATTTAGTTATCCTCTGTGGGTCTGATTTCGCTCTGGTAAATGAGATTTAACCTATGATCTCCAAAGTTCCTTCTGTTTCTGAGGATTTCAAAAGTATCAAGAAGAAAGTTTGGCACAGCATAAGACAGAACTTTCTAACAGCCAGAACTGCCACTACCAATGGGAGTGTGAATGAGCTGACGGTAGCTGTATCCAAAAGAAGCAGAGATGCTGTTGAACATTCTTAAGCCTTAGGCAGGTGATTGAACAAGCCTTAAGGTCCTTGTTAAGCCTAAATTTCTTAATTCTGTAGGTTAAATTGAATTGTAAGCTGCCTGACAGGAGAGACTCCAAATCATACCTTATATTCAGAGGCTGACAACAAAATGCACCTCTCAGATCTCTGACTGTAGGGAGATTAACTGACCAACAATCCTGCTAATTACATCAGAATCAGGAACTTTTTAAATATGGAGAATCCCAGGCCCCATTTCAGACCTACTGTATCAGAATCAATGGAGGTGGAATTTCTATGTTTAAAATCTTCTCCAATGACTTCCCTCGTGGTCCAGCAGTTGAGACTCCTTGCTCCCAATGCAGGGAGCCCGGGTTTGCTCCCTGGTCAGGGAACTAGATCCCACATGCCGCAACTAAGAGCCTGTGTGCCACAACTAAAGGAAGATCCGGCATGCCACAGCTGAGACCTGGCACAGCCAAATAAATAAATAAATATTAAAAAAAAAAATCTTTTCCAAGTGATTTACCTGTGGACTGACCTGCATAAATCTAAACTGTTCAGTCCCCAACAGAGTAAGTTGTGAGGCCTAGGTGCATGGTAACTATTCCTTGAAAAAAAAATCCCCCCCAAAAAATGTTGAAAAGCTTGACAAGTTTGTGTTATTTTGGAATAAAAGGAGAAACTGGCAAAGTTACTATAATGTGTTTCCCTAATATCTCAAGGTCCTCCATTTTCTCTTTCATATTGAATTTTTTTAAAACTTTCCTCATAATGTTCTATGAACTGAATTCATATATTTTAACACTAACCTGAGGCAAAAAAAAAAAAAAGAGTTTAATAAATAGTACCAGATTTTGTCAGCCAGACCCCAAGAAAGCATTTCTGGCATCACCTTAACATCCAGTGCCATTGATCCAGTCTCCAGACCTTTCCTTGCTTTGCCCTTCTCCAAGGTAATCTTGAAAATTACAGATGGTTGGTAGATTGCCTGAATTTTTAGAGCATTGCCTCAGAATTTTTTATGTTTGAAATGATTTTAAAGACATTTTCAAAAACCTTGGGATTTTTAAATTTTTCATTCTGATTGCCACTCCTCTTATTTCGAAGAGTCATGGCAGCTGTCATTAGACAAAAAGAAAGAGAATCACCTAAGAGGTGTTTACCCAAGAGGTCTTTTTTGAGACAGCATTAGGTATCCAGGTCAGGAAAAGAAAGACAACCTACAGAATGTAAAGTATTCTCTCCACATCCTCCCACAGTTTCTCCTTGAGTCTAAAATCTCTTATTGCCTGCTTTTCTAGATTTCTTTCCACATATGTTCTTGTAGACAAAGAGAGCTTTCCAGGACACTTCAGCAGCAGAACTACCCTCAACCCCACTGCAGACTCCCACCCCAAGTGTTGGTTTTCTGTACACGTCTTTTATGGGATGCCCAGACTTTGCATGTAGTTCTTTGGAATAATTGTCTCATGCTAAGTTCTTTCCAAAATGTTTAAAGTTCTATTTGGAATTCTGAGGGAGTGAAAAGGAACCAAATTCTATGACTGAACTCTGTGTTAATACTTTGGCCCTAACAAATTCTCAGCATGACTAGGTGATAATCTTCCCAGTTTCCTATTCTGATTTTTCTCCCTTTACTTTTCTATTACAACACCTGGTTGCTTTAACGCTCATTTAATTTTTTGCCTCATTCTGTTTCTCACCAGTAGTTTATGCACTCAGACCTTGGGATCCATGTGCGGTTCTGTAATTCAGAAATTGTTCCTTTGAGTCTCATTCTCTTCTTGGGTTAGATTTGAAATGGAAAGATTGGGAAAATAAAATCAGATTTAGAAAGGATTAGGAATATGTATTAGGAATATTATGTATAGGAGAATATTTCTGGTATTTGTCCTAATGTTTTGAAGTTTGGGGTCAATATGGGTCTTCAGAAGTACTGAAAAGGGCATCTGACCACAGGATATTTGACCAGGTCAGGAAACTAAGAAATTTTGGGTCATGTTTTGAAAAGGTCTGGCTTTAAGAATGGCCTTCAGTCAGTCACACCAGAAGCCTCACTGTCAGTCCTCACATCCCAAAGGTCCATCAGTTCTACACAGATGGCAGAGGAAAGAGGGCCCAGAAGCCCAAACTTGACCACTTGTGTAGCTTAAAAAGATATTTTTAATTTTTCAACAACTTCATATTGTTATTTTTTTGTGTGCTTCAAAATAATCATTGTTATGTTAAATTATCCCTAAAAAATAGATGCTATCTCCTGTCCAAAATAGGACCACTGTACAGACACTGAGAGTCAGAAGAAAAGGACAAGTGAGTGAAACACTAAGACTGCAAGCCTCTGGGCCCAGTGTGGGAGCTCCTCCAGCCCAAAGCCCCAGATGCAAATGTGGAGGCATCAGAGCACAGAAACAAGAGCATTTATCTTGAGGACTCAGTTGCTAGAGTAGATACATATCAGGTGTCTGATGGGTAGGGATTAGACTTGATATTCTTTCTTTATTTCCTGAACCTATTATGTTTTGAAATGTTTATGTATGTATATGTACATACAAATACCCATATATATGTATGTATATGTATAGATACATACGTATTTTTAATATATGTATATGGCTTCTAACTTGAGGTGGCGGGTTTGGCATGGATGCTTTCATAAAGTCAATAGCTATTATTCACCGGTCGTGTGATTGCATCAGGTCAAATATTTGGGGTGTCTTTTGGATGGGAGGTATGATAAACCCTAAGTGCCCAGGATAACTTCGACACCATTCATTCTAGAAAGAGAGGCGTGTTTAAGCTTGCAACAGATTCTTTGGGGCTTATTCTGCAGTATAACCTTCAGCATGAGCTCACCATGGAGACCAGAAGTTTAAAAGTGCTTGCTGTCAACATGCAAGGAAAGATGGTTACCTTTGAGGCATGTCCTTCTGAATTTTACATAATCCTACAAATGGTTTTCAAAGAATAATTAGATTTCAATAAAGGATTAGCACCTATAAAACGGGTGGGAAACTATGTGGCCCACGGGCCAGAACTAGTCCAACATGTGTTTTTGCCAAAAAAGTTTTATTGGAACACAGCCACATCTGTTTGTTTATGTATCATTTATTTCTTGCTACAATGGCAGAGTTGAATAGTTATGACAGAGACCACGTGGTCCACAAAACTCCAAATTTTACTATCTGGCCCTAAACAAGAAAAACAAATATAAACAACCCAACAGAAAACAAACAGGCAGAGGAAATGAATAGGCAATGCATAGAAGAGCACACTAAATGCCCAGTAAATACATGAGAATATGCAGTTGTAATCAGGGAAATTCAAATTTCAACTACACTTTGATTTCATTCCAGGTGCATCAGATTCACAAATATTTAAGTCTCACAATATTGGTATTGGTAGGATGTAGGGTAATGGGGTTTCTTATTTTCTGCTGAAGGAAGCACAAATAAGTACAGTCGCTTTTGAAAGCAATTTGACATCCAATAGCAGTGAGTGCACATAGTCTATGACCTGGCCATTCCACTCCTAGACACACACACACACGTGTATAAAGGAAATACCTTTTAGAGAATCTCTTGGCATATATAAGGGAGACATGTACAAGAATATTCATGATAGCGTTATTAGAAAAAATACAAATAAGTTTCATATTCATAGAATGGATAAATAAATACTGAGTATATTCTTTAAACAGAATACTATGTAGTAAGGAAAATGAATTAACAATAGCACATATTTCATGAACATGGATAAAGCTCACAGGCTGAATGAAGAAACCAAGTTGCAAAAGAATACAGATTGATATTCTTTATATATGCAAAACAATAATATATATTGTTTAGGGATGCACCCATACAAAAAGCATGAAAATATGCACGGGCATTAATTATGAAGTTTAGGAAAGGTCTTACTTCCCAGAGAGAGAAAGAAGGAAAGGAATATGAGTGGGGAGAGGTACAAAGGGAACTTCAACTACATTTGTAACATTCTATTTCTTAAGCTGATTGCTGTGAACTCAGATTTTTGTTCTATTGTAAATTGGAGTTACTTTATAAAAGGTGAAATTCTGTACATTCGAGGACTTATAATCCAGTTATTACAGCACTACTGAAGAACCTTCACAATCTCCCAGGTTTTGTTTCCTTAATGGAGCAGCTTGCAGGTACGGCTTCTTCATACACTTGTGTAGGCTCTATATTTATAAGAATGTCTGGGTGAGGGTGTGAGTTGGACAAAATCCAGCTTGTCCACGAGTCAACATGCCCTGTGCCCTTTGCACAAAAGCCCCAAGGTGAACATCACTCGAAGGGTGTGCCTCCTTTGTTGCCCAAAAGTACCCTGCAATGCAGAGGCACTGTAGCTAGGCTCCGCTTCCTCTTATCCAGCCTGCGGATGCTATCCATTTACTCATCCATGGCCATGAAAAACTAGAAGGAGGAACCAGTCTGGAGGCAGAGTCTCTACTAAGTTTATTACTTGTTTGCCATCAAATTCTGGTTCATCCAGATATCTTTCTAGGTCCTTAAGGGTTATGTAAGAGCTGATCATTTTTCTCTAGTTGTCTGGGATAGTATCTTAAAAATCAGCGGTTTTTTTCCTCTCTTGGGGCATCTTATCCAAGAAGTGAAGACTAATTGGCCAGTTTATCTTTAAAGCAAAACATATATAATGTAGCAACTACCAGAAATACTAAAACTTTAGCATATCTTACCTCTTTTTTTCTCTGCCCAAGTCCTTTGTTCCTGATATTTTGTCATCTTGGACAAGCTGCAAATTTGAATCCTCCTTTCTTACCTTCTTCATCTCCTAGATAATAGGATTTTATTCTGCAATAAAATCTACATCTCTCCTTTTTCCACAATCCAAATCTCTCCTTTCATCTAAGTTGCCAGCCCTAAGATCTTATTCCTTGGAAGCAAAGAATAACGTTCCCGAAGTGTGGTTCAAGGACCACCTGTCTCACTTTCACTTGACATGTATCAAAATGCTGATTTCGAGGCTCTAAGGCTTTTAAGACACTTTGCAGTTTTAATCAAGCTTTGCATGTGATTCTTATGCTAACTAAAGTTTAAAAACCACTACTTTAAAAGAAAGGAAATGAATTATTTGGACAAATTAAAATCAATCAGTATAATATATAATTGTTATTAAAAAAAAAAACAGCAGAAGACAGTGATACCTTGGCAAGAGAAATTCTGTCATCTTCCAGTGTTGTTACGAAAGAGAGACGTTAAAGGAATCAAATAAAGAAATGAAATTAACAATTTCCTCTTCACTTGCTCATGAGAGTTGCTAGAAAATAATGGAAATGATTTAGACAATGGAAACCAATTCAGGGAAGCCTCCAAGGGCAACATACAAGGAACCAGGAGCCCAGGAGTTGTTCTGTGATGATCTTGGGCAGAGCACAGCATCTGCAAACTTCAGATTTCTTATCTATAAAAGGTAGGGTTGTCCACCTACCTTTAATTTCTCTTTCGAACCTACAATTAGAGGAAATAGGTCATTCCTAAAACTTAAAGTCAAGGCATATCTGTATTTATTTGACTCTCAAGCGTGTGGATAAATTTATTGTATGTTAGTCATGTGCCCAACTGGGCATTATTTTTAAAATAAACTCCTGAATGTAAATATGATGGAAAATTTTCATTTTAAACTCCTTGGGTCTGCATCAACTTATTTCCATTTTCTTTAATTTTACTTACATGACATGAGTAATCAACTTGATGACAGTGACATTTTTAACCCAGCCTGCCTTAATTTAAAGTATTCATGGCAATGTCTTCAAAATAGAGTAAAATAACCCAAAGGCACAGTGGAAAGCAAGAAAGGAGGTGCCCATAAAGCAGTATTTGGTACAAACAATGATAACAATAACGTGGGGTCTATTAAGCCACAAAAGTCCAGAAGAGGAAGGAATGCTGATAATTACCTAACACTAAAGTTGCTGCTGGCTTCTCAAGGGTAGTTACCTAGAACTCAAATGACAGCAAAAGCTGTCTGGAGAAATTGCCCAGTGTTCAGAAACATCACCTCCTTTGACCCTAACAAGATTCCTGTATTCTAGGATTTTAAAGTAGATGAGAAAGCGATCTGAGTTGTGGTCACCAAAACTCTGTATGGTGGATGGCTAATTGCTAAGACTTAGCTATCAAGTGCATATCAAGGTAGGTATCAAGATGTCAGTTGAAGTGAGAGGCGCTTGGGGGATGGGGGGTACACAGTTTTAATTTAGTATATAGCTAAAACTCAAATATTTATGTCAGATTAAGAGAAACCTTTTCTCTCCTCTTCAAAATCTTTCTTCCATTTGCACAGCTCCCAAAGTCCTCGCCATTTGGAACAGTGGAGAGTCATTTGAAACTTAACTGAATGCTGGAGGCAAGTTCTACTTTTCAGGTCATCCAATTTAGGAGATCCAATTTCTGCAGAGAGAAGACGACGAGTGGGGGAGGGAAAACCCAGATTCTAAGTCTTCGGATGCTTCCACCTTCGATCCACAACCTGCCACGCAAATCTAGCCAAGGCAGGGATTTTTGCCGCGAACCACCACCATCACCACCACCTTGTCACTCACGCCCGATTACCGCGCCCCTCTGGTCCCACTCTCGGCCAATGGCGGCTCCTCTCTTTGCATAGTAATGAGCTCGAGACCTCCCCCGGCCAATGGCGCTCCAGGAGACGGGTTAGTTTTGCATGTACCTAAGTGATTTGCATAACCCAGCGGCTGGGGGCTTGGGAACCCGAGCATGCAACCCTAGAAGGGAAAAGGACGGGAGGAGATTGAGCTGCGGCTGCGAGAGAGCGAGAAAGAGCCCGGGTGTTTGTGCGAGAGCCGGGCGTGGGACTGTGGCGAGGGGCCGGCATGGCTGAAGGCTGCGCTCCTCAACCTTGAAGAGCGGCTGCGGCGGGAGGCCGGGGACCGGGAGGCGTGTGCGATGGCAGAGCGCGGCCCCTGCAGCTGCGCCCGGCCCGGCCGGCTGGCCTGAGCCGCTGGAGGAACGGGGCTGCCTCTGCGCTTCCATGGAGCAGCGGGTAGGGCGAAACTCCGGAGCGCCGCGTCCCTGCGCTGCTGCTGCCGCCGCGGACTGTTGAAGGGGCCGAGCCCCCGCGACTGCAGAGAGAGGAGAGCCCCCGGCCCAGCCCGCAGGCCTGCCGCCCAGGGCGGCGGGGGGCGTCGGAGGGCGCCAGAGGCGCGCCGAAGGCGCGGCGCCGCGGGAGAGGCCGGCGCTGGAGGCGGCCGCAGCAATGCCGGGCCCGCTGGGGCTGCTCTGCTTCCTCGCCCTGGGGCTGCGCGGCTCGGCCGAGCCCAGCGGCGCGGCGCCGCCTCTCTGCGCGGCGCCCTGCAGCTGCGACGGCGACCGTCGGGTGGACTGCTCCGGGAAGGGGCTGACGGCCGTGCCCGAGGGGCTCAGCGCCTTCACCCAAGCGCTGTGAGTGCGGGCGGAGGGGGCGCCGGAGGGGGTTCCGGGGGGCGGAGCCAGTGGCAGATCCCACTCCATCCCCAGTGTCCCGAGGAGGGGGCGCCGTCACCTCCTTGGCACCCGCTCCAGCGCCGCGAGCTTCACAAGCTTTGCCAGTCCGGGTCCGAGACCCGTGTAGCTCTTTTTCCCAGACTTTTCGGGCACGATCACCACCACCCTCCCCCAACTCCCAAGTGCATGTGGGGCCGAGGAGGAAGGAGGAATCTGGAAACACTTGCCCCTGGCAGCCTTTTCATGCGACTTTCTCTTCTCCCGCGGGCCCCTGCTCAGCTGGCAAGAGTTTTGCAGGCGGCAGGGGTGAGGGCGGCTAGAACTTGGCCTGAGTCTGAGACCGAGGCAATTTTCGTGGGGAAGCACCTGGAGCCTCCTGGGTTCTGGCATGTGGGGAGAAGAAAACACCTGTACCGCAGTCGGGGCGAATGGCCTTCCCATTTGGCCCTGTCCGGGGCGGGGGGCAGGGGTGGGAGCGACCTGGCACCTCAGTCCAGTTCCACTCCGGACTCACCAGCAAACGCCTGGGGTTCTGGAGCTCGCAGGGAAACCGGGCGAAAACAACGGAGAAGGGAGGCGGGGGGGAAATTGCAGGTTTCTCTGGGTGAAATACTTTTACCCAGCAAGGCCTTTAAAAGAAGGAATGCTGACCTGAAGTACAGGATATTGGAGGAAAATGAAAGTTCCAGAGCATAAGCTCTGCCTGTCCCAAAAGGGAGCAGTTTTCTGCTGTTCCTTAACCAGTAGAACTTTTCTTTTGAGCTGCCTGAGGTTGGGAAAGTCACTCAGATGGTTCTGACTTCCAAAACCCCCCTCCACAAATGGGGACGGAGAGCTTTAGACATTCGCTTTAGAAACGAAGACTCTGAAATAGGTGTTGGCTGTGGTGTTGGCAGATGGCACCAGTAGAGAAAGAATAGGGTAACTGCGTGCAGGGTTTGGTGTACGCTCCTGTCCTGCCTTGCTGTGCTGTGCGGCCAGATTAAATCAAGGGCAGTGAAAGAACTGTTTGAGAGAGGAAGGGATTCTGAGAGGCCTTGGGTAAAGGGAATTTCCTTTTACCTTACAGCTGCTGAGAGGGACCTCTTAGAAATAGACAGTGTGAAAGGAATAACAGACCCTGTGAAGAGATCCTTTCTGTGCAGGCCAGAGCGGTGCTGTTTCCAGGTGGCTGGTGGGAGGTGTTCTGCTTGCCCTCTGCCAGTGGGGTTTTTTTGAGTCTTGGCCACTTGGAACCTGTCTCATTCTTTGGCCGCCAGCCCCCCCTTCTCTTTTTTTTTTCCCCCTTTTCTCAGGTTTTAGTTACACATTTGAAGTCATTTTCCTTCAATATGGTGAAATTTAACTTTTCAGTAAAAAAAAGTTAACTTTGCAGTGACGAGCAATTTGCCCACAAAGGTACCCTACGTGGGAAAGTTTGGGTGGGAGTGGGGAGAAGTAAGGGAAAGAAGACTGCTTAGAGGGGAAGGGGCTGTTGTTTTTCCCCAAGACCTCTTCATACTTTTAGGGAATTCATTCAGGAGAGGTGGCTTTCCCTGAAACCTCTTTCAGGTCCAAGAGAGAAAAGCATACTTTTACTATTTTGACCAGTTGAAAAGACCTTGTTTAGCAGATTCCTTGAGTTTTAATGTGTAGACTTGCCCTATAAGGAAGAGGGCTGTTTTACATTAGTACCTAAAAACCACGAAGAAATTTTTATTTTTATGAGAGCGCACTCCTTGCTATAGAGCATCAGGCATCTTTCTTTAGAATTCACCAAAGGTAGTGAAATGCTATATTCTCAACATTGAGCCTTACATAAGTGACTGTTCGTGGCTTGGGAAACAGATAAATAATTGGCACCAGTCCAGATCAGATTGCCTAAACTAGCATCATCATAGCACTTTCTGAGCTGTGGTGGTGGGCAAATGTGTTGTGTTTTCTTTTTCCCTTCGTGACCTGTAGAGTAGTTGTACCTCCTGATAACTCCTTATTTCACTTGAACACTCTTCATTTCACCCTTAAAAGTATATGTTATAGGGCTTCCCTGGTGGCGCAGTGGTTGAGAGTCCGCCTGCTGATGCAGGGGACACGGGTTCGTGCCCTGGTCCGGGAAGATCCCACATGCCGCGGAGCGGCTGGACCCGTGAGCCATGGCCGCTGAGCCTGCACGTCCGGAGCCTGTGCTCCGCAACGGGAGAGGCTACAGCAGTGACAGGCCCGCGTACCGCAAATAAATAAATAAATAAAAGTATATGTTATAATGACGAGCCCTTGTAAAGGGCCTTTCAAGGGCAGTGTATTTGCATTTTGGGAAACCAGTGATCTCAAAAGCCATGTTGAAGAGGGGCGGGTGTTGTGATCTGCCCACTCCAGTTGATCTTATAAGACACCTTGGAATCACCCAAGGTCTCTTTGCAAGTACTTCTGATTTGCTGTCCCATCACAGCTTTGGTGGAACACAGGTACACACCAAGGAACTAGATCCATGGTTCCCAAACTTTGATCCACTGATTTCTAATTTCTGGAGCATGAGCACCAAGGCCTGTTTAGTTATACATAAAATGATAATCACAAAAATAGAAGTCAAAAAGGTGAGACTAATTATTAATCGAAGTTATTTTCTTGTCATTCCTCAATGGTGTCTTACCTTCACCTCACTCAGGTGTGTACACATCCCACATTGGGACTCCTCGTTGACAGAGCAGGGATTTTATTTTACTCAACTTGGAGTCCAGAGTCCGGTACAAAGGAAGCGCTTAATGCTTCAGTGAATAAATAAGGACTTAAGGCCACACTGAGGGGCAGGATTGGGGCTTGGAATTCAGCCCTCATTCCCACGCGGGATTGCCAAACTCCGCATTCTCAGCATTTAGCTTTTTGTCCAGATCTGAGAACCCAGAGAGAGGATACCTGCTTTTTCTCCTTTAGGCTCGTTTAAACTTGTTCAGCCTAACAGTGTCTATTTCCTGCTGAAAGCTGCTTTATCTGAGTCTGGGGGCAGAGTCAGATGTAATCCTCAGTGTTGTTGATGGGATTCCCGTGTTCACAGAGTTTGCTGCACTTGTAGTGATTATTTATATTTTGCAGTGGCAGTTCCCGATCCTGTGTCACAGTGCACTGGCTTGTCACATTTCACCCTGAGGTGTTTTAAAGGAAGTACTCTGACTAGTATTAAAATTCTGAAGTGTATTTTTAATCAGAAGGGTTCAAGTTTATTCCCCATTAGAGCTAATAAGGTCCCTCTTAATCACCTGCATTCCAAGATTCTTGATTGAGAGAGAAAGGGGTGAAGTCATGGTGGTGGGGGGGGAGGGAATAGTGAACGTGTGTCCTCTGGTTTGTGTGTTACTGTCACAAAATTTGAGACCTGTAGACGGGGGTTACAAATTTCCGCATGCTAGGTTATGTCTGGTGCACAGTTTTAGGATTATAAAGGCTGTTTCTGTGGCTTTGTGGAGAGGGTGGTAGGTCTGAGCCCTCACCATGCCCCTGAGTAATTGTGTGGCCTTGGGCGAGTCATTCTAGGTTTTTTTTTTTTTTTTTTTTTGGTGACAGTTTCTTCATTTGGAAAATGAAGTCATTGGATTCACTAGATTCTATGTAAGGCTGCTTCTAGCTTCCAGACATTCTATGATTTATAATTCTTACAGTTTTAGGATGGCAAGGTGATGATAGCGATCGACTACTCTCGTGAAAAGATCCCAGAAGTATCTGAATATCCATCTAGTTGAAGTTGCACAAGCCTATTTATTGCCACTCACTTGGAGGAGGAGTTCTTTGTGTTTAGAAGTGTGTGTTAGGAAATTTGCCATGGAGACTTGTTACAGAATGCATGACTAGCTAAGGCGCTTTGCTGGGGTAGAATAGCCCTGCTTGTTTCCTGTTGGTATGGCTTCACACTTGGAAACTAAAATCACTCTGTTTCAGTAATTTGGATACTGTACAAAAAGTTACTCAACGTCCTCACTTCCATATAATTAGTCATAATCTCTGCAGCCTTCACAGTGTGTGTATCTTGTACACGGGCAGGTTAGCAAGCTTTCTATATAGAACTGATGGTTACCTGAGGGGCTTTGAAGGATTTTAAAAAATAATCTGTTGCTTTTTCTTCTTTGGGAAGCATCATCTCAGATTCTTCCCTAAGGTGTACTTTTTTTCACGACTCCAAGCGCCTTTCTTTTAATAGTATTATTTGAAAGTATTTTCTTATGTTTCCTCCAGTGTCAGTTGTATTCCCTGGCAAGTCAGTAATCAGTGGCTAAATGTTTATACCTTTTTTGATGGTCGAGTTTTGATATTTTGATGTCTAAGTTACTGACTGTAAATTTCACTGTTAGCTTATTTTCTGCGGTGTGTCTTTCTAGAGAAGTATTTGTGTTATATACCAGGGAACTTTGTTCTAAACAAGGCCAATATATGAACATCTTTAGGTACAGGTCGTTTATTTTACAAACTAGTGAACTGCTGGGTTCTCTTTAAACAAGAGAAGAAAGAGCATTCTGCTGGGAATATGGAGAGCTGGTTTCCAGATCTGTCAATAAATCACACGAGTGACCTTGAGGTGGTGACACACTTAACCCTTCAGGGCCTTGGCTTCTTCACCTGAGAACAAGGAAGTAAACAACTCTTACTGCCAAAAGTTTTCTTTCTATTTAATTCGATTTTTTTTCCCATACGTTTGTCCCCATCCTCTGTGTTGTGTTAAGTATAGTGTAGGTGTCTCAATCCTGAAATCCCTCCCTGACCCAGGAAACTTCCCCAATTGTCCACCTCTACTGGAATGTATGCATGGGGAACCTGCGTCAGAAGGCAACAATGTGCTGGGTGTGGTCTGAGCTCTACCCAGGATTTAAACCAGTGATTCTCATTCGAGGCTCCTGAAGGCTTGTGGTAACCACTAATATTTTATGATTTTCAGTCCAGCTAAATGCTAATGACAGTTATGGTATCACAAGCATTTAATGTCCAGGCACTTGGCTCTTACGTGAATCGTAAGGTAACATTTGACAACTTAATCTCTTAGGGAAGATCAAAGTTCTATACTAGTAGGTGGATCCAGGCAAGTTTGGGCGTTTTCTTGGCCTCTGTCAGGTTATCTCTCAAATTCTTATTTTAGTCATCTTTATAATGGCGGAAAGCACTGACAGCCTGCAAGTTTGGATTTTGGTCTTTGGTCTCCTTGGTTGTGCTTATCCTTTTATTTCCATTTTTCTTGTCAGGAAGTAATGCATATTGGTGACTAATGGCTCTCATTGCTTTGAATCTCTCTGAATCTGTGTAGACTATCAAGCAAGTGAAGTTGTAAGAATCCTTTAGTGACTCATTGAAATTTTTCTAAGACCGTTTCCCACTTTTTCTCTATAAAAAAGATAGAAGTTTCCATAAAAGCACAATATTTATCAGTATACCTGGGTTACAGGTTAAACCCTGCCCAATGTGCCTTAAACTCTGAGAAACGTAACTAATGTAACTTGATCAGACAGCTTTGCTTTTAATTATTTTTAAATGAGAGTTCATGGTTTTGTCTTTAGAAATGTATTATCTAGATTGATCTTTAATTGCCTCCTGAAGCCTTCAAGTTTTGGGCAATGCCCAAAGCTTGTTTTCCTGTATATACAAGGACATGGATAACTTTGTCCCCAGTTTTGTTCAGTGAAGTGTAGTTTTTCGAAAGATTCGTTGAGGATAATAAAATGCTTTAGTTTTAAATTCTGTCAGTGAGGAAAAAAAACTAGGGCATTTAGCAAATCAGTACTCTTACACAATGAGTAATTTGTCTGCCTTTCTAGACATTTCTTTTGTGTCTCAACACTTGGTGAACAAACTGTAGGCCGGGTATCGGCTCTATTGTCTGAAATTGGGTGAGTACAAAATTAAGTTTAGAAATGATTTTATAGTTCATATACATTTAGTAACATCTCAACTTTCTAAAGACTTGAGCAAGTTACTACTCAAATACCCCCTTTAAATGGCAAGATGTAATTATGTAGTAGTATACTCTGGATTCACCCACCCATAGACAAATATTTGTTATTAAACTTTGTATAGAAATATACAAATATATATATATTTGTAGAAATATAGAAATATTCTGTGTCGTGTACAGGCAGTTAAAACTCTGAATGGGTGGTTGTTTTTAGTCTCTAAAGCACGTTTTGATACTGTTACATATTTTAATAGTCAAAAAAGCATGCCAGCCAGGTCCCCCTCTGCCCCTGCAGTAAGTCTACAGCAAGAATTGTCATTTTGCATTTTGCATCTCTTATTTTAGATGCAAGTGATTGGGGTTCAGGAATGCCCATCTAAGAGTGTAGGCTTCAGAAATGAACATTTAAAAAATACATATTTTGGTAGTTCTCTTAGCTTTTCTGTAATGAAAGATCTTATGGGAAAAGCACTGAACCAAGCCTCTGTGGCAACACGTTGGCCCATTAAGAATATAAGAATATCCTTGTAAGGAAATGTAAACCATAGATATTTTGGGAGGCAGCTGGGCCAAGACTGGGTATACGTTTAGATCCCGGGCTGGTCTGTTTTCCGTGCTAGTGAGAAAACATGTGTGGGGAAAGCATATTTAATATATTACGGGATATCTAATGACCCTTTATCCTTCATATTTCATTTGTATTTAAGTATTCCGAGTCAAGATAAGTAAAAAGTTATGTAAGCCCCTTGAGCTAGTTTTTTTCCCCCTCTATTTTTACACTAGGAGAATGCAGTCCCCCCTTCTTTTAAACAAAGTTTTAAATACAAAATTGACCATTAAAAGAATGAAGATCTCAGTGCACACTGGCAACAGAATATTTTTGCTCTTTGAATCAGATTTCAGAGCGTGGTATCCAGAAAAATCATGAGTTAGATTTTCCCTGTTCCCTGTACATTTTTAAAGTTTTCTCTGGGGGAATTTCTCCTCCCGAGTAGAGTGACCTAACTTTGGCAGGGAGATGGCGCCTTTCCCTTGGCTCTGTGGGAAGCATGGCTGAGGAATGCACCTAGGATTGCTTGGGATCCCACTTGCCCACTCCGCCCGGGCTCTGACTGCCCATGTGGAGCTCTCAGTATAAGCCGCAACATAACTGAATGCAAGTGGTGACCTCCAGACTCCCCTGAAGAGCTTGATTAGAGCTGTTTTCCTAGGGAGGTAGATAGATGGCCATTAGAAATCTCATTCTTATTCACGTTTCTTGTTGGGAAGTGCAGGGTAGGAGGTATGCTTCCGAGTTGGCAGTCTTCTCTCTAAAACTCTGGGGACTGGGCTATGATGCTGTTTAACTTCTGCTTTTTCCCATTTCCCTACAGGGTAAGCTTCATGCTAAGAGGCCCTTAGAGAAAATATACGACTAGTATGGATAATACAAGAAGGGCTTGGCAGACTAGATTTTCTCAGTAGAGAGGAGACCTGTGGTTGCCATCACTGTGATCTACGTTGTCACCCTTCCCGTGTGTGGAAGCCATCTCAGGGTGCTTCTTTTTTTGCCTGAGAATCTCCAGAGAATCAGCACTATTCTCTGTCTTGAATACCTTACTTACACCTTAGGAACTCTATCCCGAAGTCTAGCAACTCCTATGGACGTGAGGGGAGAGAAGGCAAATACTGTTGATTAACCTTTAGGTTTCTTAATGTTCTTGAAGACTGTTCACACGCTTCTCTGTTTTAGGCGCTAAATCCAGCTTTTGCATTTTCCGAATCTGATCATTGCCCCTTGGGTCCTCTTCAGGCTCTCCTTATCTCACATCAAGCATGTACAGAATTCTCATACAATTTGATCAGAGTTAAGAAAGGAGTATTCAATGCATTTAACATTTTAGTATCATGTTTTAAAAGATTACACATGGATTTACTAACTGATACTTAGCAGTTTATCATAATCCCAGTTTTCATCCATTCTGTGCTACTGCTAGTTCATCTCATTTGATTAGTGGGGTTTGTCTTAAAATCTTAATGTTTTCTTAACTTTGTAAGAAAGAAAATTTTTTCTTGTTGGGCTTCTGTTCTCTCCAAGGTCATTTTGAGTCCGTGGTCGCATAATCCAGCTTTTTATGTCACTATCTACTCTCCAGTCTTCTTTTTATGCGCCTATTTTTATGAACAGGACTTCAGAAGTTGTTTTATTTTTGAGAGTGTGGCCCAAGGAATCAAGACCCCTGAGGTCCTAAATCTGTGTGCTTGAAGGTATCACTTAATCCCTTTGGACATTGTCTTTTCCATCTGCAAGAAGAGGTCACTTGACTTTATCTTTAAGGGTCACATGTAGGAAACTTTAGCATGACCTGTTTGAGTGATGGCAAGGACCCATTACATTATGTTTTCATTTCTTTGGGGAGTGACTAAGCAATTGTCTACGTGTGTTATCCCTTTAAGTCACTTAGATTTAAAATTCTAAACCCTATTTCTCTGGTTCTTTGAATGTATATCAGGTTTATAGCCTGTTGGAGACTTCACAGTGAGCCCTTGTGCTAATGGAAAAAAGGCTCTTCATCTGGTAGACTTTTCATTCAGAAAACCATAAAGATCCTGGTGGAGAAAGAGTAATGCATATGTTTTTATCAAGATTCCTTCTTACAGGTGGTGCTACTCCCTTTCTAACAAGAAAGCCTAGTGGTGGGGAGTTACAGTTTCTCTAGAGGAGAGAGCTTGGAGGAAATCATGCTTTCTTGCCTTGGTCTCTGACTGGGCATTGCTTCCCTGAGATGGCTGGTCAAGTTGAAGGACGCTCCCCTAATAGGGGAACACATTGTTTCTCCTCACAGCAAACGGGCACGTGACCTTAGACAGTGTCAGTGTGATCTTTAGATAATAATTTTCTACTTCCAGACTTTGGAACACTGAGGATTTTCATGAGACAGCGCTTAACTCTTTAAGAAGCCTCATGCCAGTGAGTGCCCAGCGGTTTCTCATCACTTTCCATGTTGGGGATGGATACGATTAGCTCAGGTTTGACAATTTAGCTGAGTTCTTGTTTCTTCATATCACCTTGTTTCTAGCAATATGCAGATTATGGGAGAACTTTTTGTTTCAAGTACTTTGAAAATGATATTATACTGGTTATTGGATACCTGTGTATTTTCTTTACATTTGAGACCAATGCTTGTGTTTTGTGGATAAAGAAAAGCTTATTATCCTTGAAGTAACTTTAGAACTAAAATCCTTTCTTTAAAATCTTTCATATTTCTCAAAAGTTATATGACATTCTTGGTAAGCACAGTTAAATCTTTCTCAGAACGCTTGAAAACTTTTCTGGGTTTTGATTCAGCTCTGATTTGAAAATGAATTGTAAATTCAGACTAGCAGCTAACATGCAAGAGTGCTCAGGACCTATTTAGATTGGTTGAGTGTTTCAGATACAGTTGTACATTTTCTACCCTGGGTCTCTTTCTTAAAAAAAAAAAAAAAAAAAAATGTTTGAGATGTTTTTCCCATTACCATCTTGACATCTGCCTGGTTACACATGAATAGCTTGACCCAGTCCCTCAGCAGGGAGACTACCATGGCCTTGCTTTCAATAGCCATGTCACTGACAAAGAAAACATATGGAATATTTCATTCCTGCCCTTTGCAAACAGTCTGGGGCTGTGAGGGCATGCAGCAGAAGGCTTCATCCTTCATGGTAGGTTGGCAAGTTTGTGTGCTAACCACAGGCCCTGCTGTTAGCAATCAGACTGTGTTTTCCAAAGCCCTATTACATTCTGTGGAAGGGAAATCTCGTGTTTTGGATAAGCCAGTTTCTAATATCAATTTGAATTAAGTTTGTATGACCTGCTTCCATGGTGGGGTTTCCTGCTTGATCAGTTATTTCACCAAAGGGAATTTGTGTGTGTGTGTGTGTGTGTGTGTGTGTGTGTGTGTGTGTGTGTATGTATGCAGGACGTTTCGAGGCTGTGCTCCCAAGTTTGATATGTGGCATGTGTTTGATGGATACACAAGTTGGGGACAAGGATGCTTGATTCCCGATAAAACGTACCTTTAGGACTGTCTGCCTTTATGTTTATCTTCCTTTCAGTCTGCAGAAGGAGGTCAGTTGATCGTTCTCATGCTAGCCAAGCCCTGCCACATTGACCTTTAAGGCTTCTGTTGCGTAGCACCAGCTTCTACTGGGGACTTGGTTTCAGTTCAGCTAGCATTAACGGCTTTGCTTTGTGGCATCTGAATCCACAGTGTGCAGGCTTGTCAGCAGGTGTGGCAGGAGAGGGCCAAGAACGTGGAACAGAGGGGTAAATCAACTGCTGTTTCTCTTCAGGTCTTTTTCTGCATTAAAGGAATTTGCCCTTGGCACCACCCTGGCTGAGGTGGCATTCCAGAAGGAGAAGGAAAAAAAAAACAACCCTATGACACCAAAGATAAGAAGATTCATGACTTTGGCGGAGGAAATAATGACATACATTTCATCAGGGTCCTTTCCAACCCTTAAGTTACCCTAGCCTGAATTTCTAGTTCTGTTGTTTCTTAGACATGCGGGCTGGTTTTGACAGGAGTAGATGATTGCTTGAAAAGGAAGTGAGCTCCTGTTTTGTCCCAGATATAGCCAAATATTTAAATGTGTATATGCATCTCATCTAGAAGGTATTTCTGATGGTTCTTGGTATCATTACTGAACATTCGCTGTAAAACAACATGCTAATAGACATTACTGCCTCTCACATTTTCTTATAAGAGTAACTCCTTTTGTAGTTCTTGATTATAGGTAGATTTCCTTTAAATTTGTACGGTTACATTTTAAAAAGTTTTGGTTATACAGTTGTTCACGAATGAGCCTATTTGAGCCCCTCACTTTCTGTTAGTGACTCCATATGTGTTTTCTAAAATAACTCGTATAATCTCCAATGCTCCATCTTCCTTCTTTGACTACTTAACTGACCTTTATAACTACTGATTCATAGGGAGAACTCCCTTAAACCTCTCAATCTTAAAAATTCACCCTTTTAAGTTTACAGTTTTGAAATGTGTATAGGAGTTTAACCACCACCATTGTCGAGATCTAGTACATTTCCATCACTCCCCCCTGTGCCCTTTGTAGTCAGCCTCTCTCCCCACCCTTGGTCCCTGGCAGTCTCTAATATTGTTTTCTATTTACCAGAATGTCACATAAATGGAAAGTAACAGACTGTAGTCTTGTGCCTAGCTTCTTTTACTTATCATAATGCTTTTGAGATTCTACCATGTTGTTGTGTAGGTCAGTATGTAATATTCGTTTTTTTTTTTTTTGCGGTACGCGGGCCTCTCACTGCTGTGGCCTCTCCCGTTGTGGAGCACAGGCTCCGGACGCGCAGGCTCAGCGGCCGTGGCTCACGGGCCCAGCCGCTCCGCGGCATGTGGGATCTTCCCGGACCGGGGCACGAACCCGTGTCCCCTGCATCGGCAGGCGGACTCTCAACCACTGCGCTACCAGGGAAGCCCCAGCCTTCTTTCTGATACCTGGCAGTTAACCATGATGCCTGAAGGACTCGTATAGAAGTGATACCAATGTGGAGCATTTTGCTGACAGTGAAAAAAGCTTTGAATTGTTAGTGTGTTTGTGTTTGGAAAGTCTGATTCAAAAAAATGGAAATTTGGTGAGGAATTGCTAGGCCTACTTGTGTGTTTGGCATGTTACACATGGCATGGCTTCCATTTTACAGCTAAGCAAACAAAGATTGGAAAGGGTTAGTGATGACATCCCAGTTAGTGGGTGGTAGTTGGTGTTCGGTATTTGTCCATTCTGTAGTTAGCATGGAGAGCTGACAGTTTCAGAAGAGGATAAGGTTAAAGTGACAAATGAAATGGTGAGAAGCGACGGGTTACTTCAGGGAAAAAAATCAGAACTGAAAATAAAGCATCCCGAAAAAGCATACACATGTATCAATATATGTGTGCATATAGTGGGGTACTGTGCCTTGATTTAGGAGTAACTTACGTTCAAAAATCAATTTACTGGGTAAAATTAAGTTATCTTTTATTTCTAGCAGAATTTTTAAAAAGGTCTCTATGACTTGATCTCCTTGAAAGCTTTCACATCATTTTCTACGTTAATAGTGTTTTTCTGTGTCAGGAAAGTAAATATCAGTTGTGTGCCTTTTAGCTTGCTTTTTCTTTTCTGGAATTCGGTTGGATGGTATATGAGGATCAGATCCGTTAGCATACTCACTTTTTGTTTCTTAAGGAGCAAATTTCTGAATGTGCTTCTTTAAACCAAAACACTGAAGTAAATTAAAAAGCAAAGTGTGCAGTATGATGGTTTCCATATAGTTGCCCCCTTTCACTCACTGGAATTTCCTGCCTCTCTTGTTGAAGATGTTTTTATAGGGAAGTCAGCATAAAAGTGAATCACCCATGAGCCTTTTTTTCCCCCCAAGGCATTTCATGGAGTCAACTTGGTATTAATTTAGCTGGTACTCTTCAGTTGACTTGAATACTGTGTTTTTGGATGGTGAGCTGATGTTTATTAAGCTGTTAATATTTTACAGACTGGATGGGTTCCTGTTTCAATCTATGTGCTCTTTCCTTTAGCAGCAGGGCTGTTCATGACTGAATCTGTGACCACAGTTTTGATTTTGAATGTGCCAGTCCCATCATGGAGAGTCATTTACCTGGTAACTCTACAGGTTGTCTTCTTCTGGAAGCATTTTGCTGTTTTATTTCACTTAAGTTGCATTCTTTGTCATGAAGAGCCTCTTCATGGTCTGTCTTGCCGTTCAGATAAACCATCATCCTCATCTTGTTATGAACATAGATGCTAAAAATCATAAATGTCACCGAGTACCAGGTACTAGGTGAAGTGCCTTTGCATGCATTATCTATTTAATACTCCCATCAGCCCTCTAAAGCACATGCTTTTATTCTCCATTTTAGAGATGGAGAAACCCCAGGGTGTGAGGGCATACAGGTAATAAATGAGGTTTTATGGATGGGGTGTTGGATCTTGTTTTTTCAGACCAGGGTTCCTTGGTTGAGTGGGTTGTATGACAGTGTCCTTTAGTGCTCTTCCTAGATTCAGGTGTTTATCTATCTTGTGTATGGTGGATATCATGAACTGCTTGTTTTATAGATGAGGAATTAGTTTTGGAGAGGTTAAATCTGTTTGTGCTCTGCTTGAAGTGTTCTCAGCTCCTTAGAGTGTAGATTTGGACCCTTCTAAATCTTAAAGGTCTCTGGTGCAGTGGTACCAAAAGTTTTGTGTGTGGTATGGACCATGCACCAAAGAGGCTATATTTACATACATATGTCCCCAATAAATATATAAATACATACATATGTATATTTAAATATACATACATATATTTACAGGTACATGTTTAGAGACCTGATATCTATTTATTATTTGTTCAGCATTTCAACTACATAAATCATAACCAAAATTTTGCTAATATTTTTCTGACTTGCTTTCCTTTCTTAAAAGTTCACTTCTTTTAAGAACTGGTAGAAGACAGTTGATCTGGCTCACATTCTCCATTTAACATGGAAGAAATCCAGTTACATTTAGTTGTATGAGTTGCCCAGCACCATTGGTAGCCCTCCAGAGTATGTTGACAAAACAAAGCAGGAGGAAGGACATTATCAGAGTAGATGGTCCTTTCTTTGATTACGTAAACCTTTAATATTTAATGAGACTTTTGACTCATGTTGCTTATGGCTTATGCTTGTCAGATGGTAAGATTTCCTATACTTCTTCCTTGTCTATTGTCCAGTCTTTCAGGACCCAGTACTTTACTGAAATTGTATAATAGGAGGTAGTTAATTTGTAGAGGTGAATAAAAAGGTTTTGTGCAAATAATTTTATCAGTTCAAGCTATTTTCTGAGAGCTACTAATATTGGTATAATGGTTCATGGACTCAGTAGTCTTTTGACTCTAAAGTAATACTTATTAAGATAATAAGTCATTATTTTAAAAGTTAATTTGTTCAACACGTTTATTAAGTATTAAGAACTGTTCTTGGTGCTGGGGGGACACAGATAACTGATGATACCTTTTTTAAAAATAATTAAATTAATTAATTAATTTTGGGGGCTGTGTTGGGTCTTTGTTGCTGTGTGCGGGCTTTTCTCTCTAGTTGTGGCAAGCGGGGGCTACTCTTCGTTGTGGTGCACAGCCTTCTCATTGCGGTAGCTTCTCTTGTTGTGGAGCACGGGCTGTAGGGCGTGGGCTTTCAGTTGCTGTGGCACATGGGCTCAGTAGTTGTGGCTTGCAGGCTATAGAGTGCAGGCTCAGTAGTTGTGGTGAACGGGCTTAGTTGCTCCAAGGATTGTGGGATCTTCCCGGACCACGGATCAAACCCCTGTTCCCTACTTTGACAGGCAGATTCTTAATGACTGTGCCACCAGGGAAGTCCCATCTGATGATATCTGACAGCGTCCCTGCCCTCATGTAACTTACCTGGCATGGGGTGCAGTAGAGGTGGTGGTAGACAGTAAAATAATAAACACAATAAACATATAAGATCAGGTAATACTAAGTGCTGTCGAGAAAAATAAAGCAGGATGAAGGGGGCTCACTATTTAAGTAGGGTTGTCAGGGAAGCCTTGAATCTTGGAGTGATTAAGGTAATCACCAATTAAGAGAATCAGTATCTCTTGGAGTATGAACCCATCTTAAGCAATGGCAAAGCAAGGTTTTAAAAGTTCCTCCCCATCCCATAATTATAATTTAGTTAAAACATAAAGAGTTGAAAATCCACATGCCATAATAAACTGGTATATCAGTACAGTGGCCTGCTACACAGCAGTAAGATAACCAACTATTGATACATGCAGCAGCATGGATAACTCTCAAGGGTATTACGCTGGGTGAAAAAACCAATCTCAAGAGGTTACATATGCTGGTGATTCCATTAAAACGCTCTAGACATGACAAAATTATAGTGATGGAGAACAGGTTAGTGGTTGCTAGGGTTAGAGATAGGAGGACAGTGAGACTCTAAAGAGGTAGCAGGAGGGAGTGATGGGGCAGTGATGGCAAAGAAAAGTCTGTTTTATTTCGTTTAGTTTTTGACAAAGTTGTAGTTGCACCTAGCGCCCTAAAGCGAGGAATAGAGGTGAGAGCAGAGTTTTCCTTGAGAGTATTTTTTTATTTCACAAACACAACATTATGGGAGGTTCTATTTCATTTTCCAAGTTTGTGGAATTGAAAGTGTCTATTTTCTGCAAGGAATTGAAAATACTCTGCCAGGAGGAATTGAAAGTATTCATTCTATCCAGGGCTTTGTTTCAAATAGGGTAATATGCCCATGTTTTTGTTTTTTTTGTGGTGAGGGAGCAGTTCCTTATCCTGACTGCAGTGGTGATCATATGAATTCGTACGTGTGGTTTAAAAAAAAAGGAGTGCATATAAAAAGTTGTGGAATCTGAGTAGGGTCTGTAGTTTAAGATAATAATGTTGTACCAAAGTAAATTTCCTGGTTTAGCTAATGTATTCTGGTCATGTCAGATGTTGCCATTGGGAAAGCTGGGTGAAGGATGCATAGGAACTCTGCACCGTTTTTGCAACTTTTGCTGAGTCTTAAATTATTTCCAACAACAACAACTACTACACCAGATCAGTTTAGAGTCGAGAAATCTTAGTAGAAATCTTACTCTTGGTCTCACTCCTGAAATATGACGAGGAAACTCTGTTTCTGAGGTGAGATAATAACCTGAGGTTGCAAAGCCCAAGTCGAATCTAGACCTTTTAACTGTCAGGCCCGCATTATTTTGCTCCCTTTAGAGCTTGACCAGTTTTATTTTTATTTTTTTATTTTTTTGGCCACGCTGCACAGCATGCCGGATCTTAGTTCCCTAACCAGGGATTGAGCCTGTGCCCCCTGCAGTGGAAGCACAGAGTCCTAACCACTGGACCGCCGGGGAATTCCTAAACCAGTTTTAACTGCTACTGAGCAGTTGTTGGAGATGATGTGTGTGTCCTCCATGTTTCTCCCCGCATTTGTCTCCCCACATGCCACCTAGCTGTGTGTGTGTGTGTGTGTGTGTGTGTGTGTGTGTGTGTGTGTGTGT